>NC_086446.1:38069084-38369084 GCF_028390025.1 Pseudophryne corroboree | reverse complement strand
CCTAAGACAAGAACAACCGCTGGTTGTGAGTGTCCAATAACGCTCCCAGGTGTACCATGCTCTGAGCAGGGACCAGGGAGGATTTCTTCCAGTTGATGAGCCACCCGTGGGCTTGCAGAAACTGGACAGTTAGATCCAGATGACGTAGGAGAATTTCTGGGGAATTTGCTAGGATCAATGAGTCGTCCAGGTACGTCAGGATCCTGACCCCTTGACGGCGGAGCAAAGCCGTCATTACCGCCATGACTTTGGTGAAAACTCACGGAGCCATAGTCAAACCAAAAGGTAATGCCTTAAACTGGTAGTGGCGGTAGCCAACCGCAAACCTCGGGTATTGCTGATGCAACATTGCCATAGGAATATGCAGGTAAGCATCCTGTAAATCCAGGGATACCATATAATCCCCAGGTTCCAAGGCCAGAACAATAGAGCGAAGAGTTTCCATCCAAAACTTGGAGACCCTCACAAATTTGTTCAACGCCTTGAGGTTGAGAATGGACCGGGCGGACCCATTCGATTTCAGGACTAGGAACAGCGGTGAATAGAACCCCTGGCCCCTCTGAGCAAGAGGCACCTGTACCACCACTCCTGTGTCCAGGAGGGTCTGTACTACCGAATGAAGAGTCCTTGCCTTTGCTTGATCCAAAGGGACATCTGTCAGGCAAAATCGATGAGGGGGACGGTTTTTGAATGCAATGGCGTAACCTCGAGTGACGACATCCCGTACCCAGGCATCTGAAGTGGTCTTCAGCCATTACTGGGAATACCCTAGAAGCCAGCCCCCCACCCTAGGGTCCCCCAGGGGGAGGCCCGCCCCGTCATGCTGCAGGCTTATCGGTCTTGGAAGCTGACTGACAGGCAGCCCAGGCTCTTTTGGGCTTTGGCTTACCAGGTTTGGAAGTGCGGGCGTGTTTGGGGTACACGTGACCTTTTGCTTTTCCTGAAGGACGAAAGGGACAAAAGGAAGTGCTTTTAGCCTTCGACACAGAAGGATCGGTACTTGGCAGACAGGCAGGCTGTCTTAGCAGTCGCCAAATCAGCCACTATCTTATACAAGTCCCTCCAAAAAAGGTTATTTCCCTTAAAAGGGAGTACCTCCAGGGATTTTCTAGAGTCCGGATCCACAGACCAGGACCGCAGCCACAAAATCTGGCAAGCCAGAACTAACGTAGTCGAAGACTTGGCTACCAGAACACCGGCATCAGAAGCCACCTCCTTAATATAGTGAGAAGCTGTGACAATATATGACAAGCATTGTCTAGCATGGTCAGAAGAGATTTCAGCTTCCAGCTCTTGGGTCCATGCTTCAATAGCTTCTGCAGCCCATGTCGCTGCAATAGTGGGCCTATGCGCAGCACCCGCTAGCATGCAAATCACCTTTAGACAACCCTCCACATACTTACCCGTAAGCTCTTTCAGAGACGTGATGGTAGTGACAGGTAGAGCTGAGGAAACCACCATCCCAGCCACATGTGAGTCCACTGGCGGAGGCGTCTCCCAACTTTTAGGCAGCTCTGGCGCAAGGAAATAGCAAGCAAGCAGCTTCTTGTGAGGCGTGAACTTCTTTCCTGGATTTCCCCAGGGTTCCTGACGTATATTAACCAGATTATCAGAATGAGGTAAAACTTGTTTAACCACCTTCTGACGCTTAAACCCATCCGGTGTCTTAGGAGGGACGGACGGCCCCTCATCCGTAATCTAAAGAATTACCTTGATAGCCTCCAATAAATCAGGAACATCCACTTGTGAAACACCATCCCAATCAGAAGCATCAGGATCGGAATCTGTGGGGTCAGTATAAACGCCATCCTCATCAGACGAGGTGTCAGGGACAGCAGTGGATTGTGAGGAAGTAAGGGCCCGCTTAGAGGACCCCATGGTCTTAGGCGGGCGAGGGGTAGACTTCTTAGTCGTCAGGGAATGGTTCAATTGCTGTAACTGAGTAGACAATTGATCCGCCCACGGCGGACTAACCGCGGGGGCCATGAACGGTTGTACCGGCACAGGAGGTCCCATAGGGGGCATTCGTTTGGTAACTAGCGTAGTCAGTAGCGTGGAGAAGGTAGCCCACAGTGGGTTTTTCTGAACCCCCGTTGTTACAGTCCCACTGGGGGGCAAGGAACCTTCAGAACCAGAACCCTCAGCTGCTACGTTTTCCTCAAAAGCATCTGCGGCTTCATCATCACTCCCAGTGGGATCAGCCCCAGAACCATTACCCTCAGTAGCGGACATGTTCTAAATCGCAATATAAGGTAACTACAATATCAGCAGCACAATACCTGACCCAAACCCCCGTGCAGTGTAGTCAGCACAAACAGGAATTTAGGAGAGATATGGTGACTAAAATCAGAGAAAATACACAGTAAGTATATCTTGTGAGTATCCTACATTAATGATAAACCTGACGCACCTAGCCCCCTCAGGTTATAGACTATAGGGATAGCAAGCTGAGTGAGAAACACGAGATGGAGGTCACACAGCAGCCAGATGCACACACATATAGTCACAGTTGTACAATGCAGAAGTTATGACAGGCAATACCACTGCACTGGACTAGCCATACAATATAGCTATACAGATAATAGATATAACACTGCACAGTAAGAACTGGATGTATATCACAGGGTACTTGTACTAAATAACCCTGACTAAATGCACTTTTTCTTAGCCTTCACTGTCAGCAGACATGTAGAATATTTAAGTGTCCTGTAAAGTCACAGCGCTGATATACAGGCGGCTTTACAGAGGAGGCATCGCCCAGCAGTCCCAGGAACAGTGTAGATGGGGAAATGGAACCCAAACACTGCTGGGAGTGAGGGAGAGAGATATGCAGCTCCAGGATGGGAACATTTACTGTAAATGGCGCACTCGGGCCGGGGGAGGGGCTACAGGTCTAAGCCTTATCCCCCTGCTGGACTTCACCACCGGTACTGTGGGCTGTCTAAGAAACGGTTTTTAAGAGAAACGACCCGTGCCCTTGCCGCCTAGTGGGGTCTCTGTACTGCCACAGTGTCAACGCCAGCGCGCGCGGCCCGCCTCCCACCGGCCGCGCCGGATCGCGATAAAGCGCAGGTCCCACGAGCGGGACCCACTTACCTTCCCACGAAGTACGGCCACGCGATCCCGGAGAGCCCCAGTCGTATGTGAGTGACTTGGAAGAAAACTGGACCCTCCTACTTTTGGGAACCGGCAACGAGGGCACGGGAGTGTACAGCGCCACTGGGGGAGCTGGAGCTGCAGCAGGCGATGTCTATTGAGATCTAAAACAATCTGTGCCTCTGCTGCAGCCCTTGTAGTCTTCTCTTTTCCTCAGAAAAAGCTTTTTCTAGGGCTGCTGGAGCAGCACTTCCTGTTACATGCTTGCACTGCAAGCACCAACTACAAACTGAGCTCCTGTGCACGGAGGCGTGGTGATATAGGAGGCGGCACTATGCATCTTGGGAAGGTCAAAGCTTTGAGCCTGTTGGTGCTTCGGATCAAGATCCTACTCTACATCCCTATGTCATTCCTTGTGGAGCCCAGTGTACCTTGCAGCAGAAATCTTGAGCTATTGAAATTTTTAACCTCACTGACCACTCATTCATTTGATTTACTATTAGCTCTTCTATTTCCTCTGATACATTCTGTTCCTGGCGCATATTTAACATCTTCTACTAAATTTAAAGACTCCCCAGAAACCTTTTGGAATAACTATGGTTTTACTAATGACTTACACTCCAGTGACTCCCTTCTGTATTGGCAGGCAGCAAAAGCTATTATGCGGGTGACATACTCTACTGTACAGCTCATCATAACGGACACCACTATGAGTTGGAAAGCATATGTAAGTTATTGCAAACCCTCCGCCACTCCTCTACACCTTCCTCCAAAAAGGCTTTTGAGGAATGTGGAATCCATTATGAAGCCCTTGTACAACACGCAGGGGGTCGCAAAATACGCAGTAATAAATATATTTTTCTAATTCATGGGGACAAAAATGTCAAACGCCTCTCCAATTTACTTAGAGGAGATAGGACTGATTCTGCTATCTTGGATTTACAAGAAACAGAGGGAAAATTAGTGCATAGTGGAACGGCCATTTTGGTCGTCTTATACCAATTTTACTCAAATTTATATGTGCAGAAACCAATCCAGGAAGATAACAAAACTTCTTTCTGGAACCGTATTTCCTTTCCTCAACTCTCGTTCTGTGAATCGCTTACATCACCCATTACTGAGCAAGAAGTACTATCTACAATTAAAGGACTTAAACCCGGTCAGTCCCTGGAACTGGATGGTCTTACCGGGGGATTCTACAAACGTTTGTGATCCTCTCTGGTTGCTCCTCTTACGGCATTTTTCAATTATATCTTAGGTGGTCATACTCCTCCATATTTCAATGATGCCATTTGAAAACTCCTGCATAAACCTAGTAGAGATCACTCACTGCCAGGTTCTTATCACCTGATTTGCTACTTAATAGGACTTTAAACTTTTTACGAACATTTTACCTGAATGATTTAAACATATAGTTCCATCTCTAGTACATAGCGACGAGACAGGCTTTGTTTGGGGTAGAAACTCTGTTTCCAGTATACGGAAGGATATATCTGTCTTACAACATTTTGATTATATACTGGGTAACACTCTTAATGTCCTTTCATCACTTGATGCTGAGAAGTCATTTGACCTGGTAGTGTGGGATCATCTTTTTGAAATCCTACACTGTTATGCCTTTCCCCTTCAAATGATCCTCCTCAATATTCTTTACTCTTCTTCTACTTCCAGAATACTAATAATTTTATCTCAAAATATCTTACCATTTATAGAGGCACTCGGAAAGGTTGCCCACTTTCGCCTCTGTTATTCACAATCGTTTTGGAACCTTTCGCCATCTCCCATTTGGGCATCCACACGGGTCACTTATCATGCATTTCAGCTCACCACCGTAAGGGGTGGCGAGCTAAAATGCTGATATCACGTCCATCGGCACTAACATTTGAATACTGCCGGCGGGTGCGATGGGGGCGGGAGGGAAGGACGGAAATTTTTAATCCAGCCCATTGACTCATTTTTACATCCTCACGTTATTTTTTTAAAAATTGTATACTAGACTCGACTCCCTTTATCAATCATATTAAAGACATCAAATGGAAACTGATTATGTACATTTGACTTGTGATGTTGAGTTTCTATATACGAATATACCACACATAGGAGGCATTAATGTACTTAAGAATTATTTGAGTCCTGATATTTTTACTTTAGCACAGTGTAACTTTATTCCATTCAATTTATATTCACACATAACTATTTTTCACTTTTGATTCCAAATTGTATTTACAGAAGCATGGTAGCGCCATGGGCACCAGATTCACCCCAAGTATTGCAAATCTATATATGGGACCCTTTCACAGACTTACGTCTGGGAGGGACCCTTTGGGGCGAACCTGATGATCTATGGTCGGTACATTGATGACATGTTCTTTATTTGGGAAGGTGATGGGTTTTCCACACAATCATTTATTCATTATTTAAATGACAACACTTTTGGTTTGACATTTATGAACACTAAGCACCCCACAAGAATTAGATTCTTGGACATTGCCCTCCAAGTAGAAGGGAACAGTTTGGTTATCTACACACACAAAAAATATGTCGATTCCAGTAAGTTTCTTAACTTTAATAGCTGTCGTTACAAACCCTGGCTATTGAACACTCCAAAGAGCCAATACCTAAGAATCAGGCATAATTGTTCAAAAGATACACAATTTATACAACAAGTTCATGACCTGACAGAGGCATTTGTTGCACAGGGCTATCCAAGAGGCCTTTTGAAAAAAGAATTAAATGAGCTCTAAATACAAAACATAATAATTTATTCTGTATCCAAAATGCAAAAACTTAGGCCCTATTTTTATCTCAAATTTAATACACAATCAAATGAATTATTAAAAAAAAAAATATTTATTAAAACATGATAATGTGCTTGTGAACTGCATAGAAGAACAACTAAGAATTATTTTCCAAAAAACAAGTAATCTTAAGAATTTACTGGCTCCAAGTCACTTTAAAGCAGGGCTGGCCAAACCAGTCCTCGAGATCTACCAACAGTTCACATTTTCCAGACCACCTAGCTGGTGCACAGGTGTAGTCATTACTAATTAGGATGTGCTGCATTCATTCCTAACTGACAATTCTACAGATCTCCGAGAGGCCTGGAAAACATGAACTGTTGGTAGACCTCTAGGACCGGTTTGGCCAGCTCTGCTTTAAAGGATCAACTTCTTTAAAAAATCCTGCTACTATGAATAGCTGGATAAGTTCTCGTACTATCATTAAAGGATGTTATAACTGTGGTAAGACCAAATGTATTACGTGTAGCCACATTTTGAACAGAAGCGCTGGATTTGACTCTAGTTAAGATCAAAAACATCATCAAATGTCAGAGTTCGTTAGTTGTTTATTTAATCACTTGTGTATGCGGGGCACAGTATATAGGAAGAACCAGCACACTGAATCTGAGGTTCATTTAACACAGACGTAATGTTCTACATGTGGAAATAACACATAGCTTATCACATCACGTAAACTTTAAGCATAAAGGGGGTGTTAATGTTTTATCAGTGCAGGGTATAGAACAGACAGAAAGTACAGACAGAGGAGGAAACAGATTCAATCAACTATGTAAAAGGGAAGCTCTCTGGATATTTTCTGTACATACCATGTCCCCTGTAGGTCTCAATGACACAACTGAGATGAACAACATCTAATTTGTGTGACATCCAGATATCAAAACCTCCTTTCCCTCCCCCTTTCTTTCTCTTTCACAGAATTTGTTTAGAAACCATAACATCTATTGCTCCGAGTATGAAATATAAGGTATCATCAATAGCTAGCTAAATAAAAATAAATGTTTATTATAGAACATTACATTTGTATGTAATATATATATGTATTTGCTCTTAAGGTGGTGGAAGTTATGAATAATAGATGACCAATGAGTATTCAAGATTGAGTAATTTTATTTTCTGAAGAAAAGTTGGAGTATCGCTGGAGGATTGAACCCGGGTCTTACTGCGCAGTGTAATAGCGCTTTAGTCCACTAGGCTATTTAGCCCATTGAAGAATTATGATCTTGGAATTTAATGTTAAAGTTGAAAAAGAAGAAGTCAAACTTAGCTCTAATGTGTTCATGAGAGATTACATTTGTATTTGATGCACCAATGATTTGAATAAATGATGATACTTGACCAGATAAGCTATTTATAGAATGAAGGATATAAAGAACATATAATTTGATGAAAGAAAAAATAATTTACCAAAGCCCCACAGGGGTATCGACCACGGACCTCTATGGCTGGTATACCAGCGCTTTAACCAACTAGGCTATTTAGCATAAAGAGAACTTTTGTTGCTGGAACTGAATGTTAAAGATTATAATATATATATATATATATAAATCAATAATGAAGATACATACATACATATATATATATATATATATATATATATGTATGCTTTTTATACATGTTGCTTATTAAACTAGCAATTTCTCAATGATGCCATGTTTATAATACTATTTCTATAATGATAAGATATACTTTATATTAAATGGATATTAATCACCTCCAGATGGGGCAGTTGCTTTTGAATACATTCTCCAGGTGTGAGCATCACCTTAATAATGAACTGAGACATTTGATTGGACACTGATGCCTTTAAAAAGGTGACTACCTGGAGTGCACACTATTACCATTCCTTCAGAAGAAACCACCAGATCGGAACGGCGGAGAAACGCGTTAAGGATAAGGACAGACGGCACCCTCCCTCATCTACTGCACTCCTTTTGCCAATTGCCACCATACAGCACGGAGACAGACAGGAGTACGTGAGCTGCGGCCTCCCTCCCGCTGCATATTGCAAAGCACTTGCTACACTCTCCTACAGCCGAGCAGCTCAATGGAGCATAGGAGACTTTATATCCAGGACGGCTATAGATACAGCTTGGTGAGAATAACTAATGTGAGCGTGAGGTAGCAACATACCGCTGGCTGACCATTCACTAACTGAACACTGCGTTCTTACTGCCTGCGATAGGTAAAGCTATCTGTGACTGTTTATATCCATGAAATTTTATGGAACTGGAGCTTATTAATCAAGTATTGCTGAGGAGAGTTTGCCGCATGTATTAACATTTTGATACATCAATCGTATAATTGAACTAATGCGGTTATAAAGGTCACACATCTAACTCTATGGAATATGCTTATTTTCCATGTAAGATATATTATATGATAGGTATACCTGTATAGCTGCAAAATATACGAGTATATAGAATTAGAAAAATATATTTTATACCTTATGCACTTAGAGATTTAACACATCAATAAAACTACGGTTTGTGTATACGCATTTACTACCCAACAATTTGGAAAGATTATAGGCAGCTATTTGGAAATCATGGACTCATGGTTTTCCTGACTTCCACCATCCTGAACGCCTCTTGCAGTCACTGCCACCACAATGAAATATCTTGGGTCGGTGAGATTGCAAGAAACTCATATTACATTTTTAAACAGGGCATATTTTTCTCAAGCCCAGAGAAAACACGTCGTGGAGGAGGCATCAGGTTCATGGCCAAAGTACAAGGAGTCATCGGCCACCTGTACAAAATAATGTCTGGTACTGTCCTGAAATCACACGTTTTTGGTACAAAGTCCACTCATTCATTAGACAACTGACAGGAGTATCTGTATATAACAGGAAAGACTTTCTGTTGGTGGATCTTTCTGAATGGACATTTCCCTCATATTGTTCTCCCCGCTTCCATCTTTAACGATTTTGGTCACTATTGCCAGAAAGGCTGTATTACAAAAATGGATCTCCAAGCAAACCTCTACATTGAGTAATGTTACCCAGGAATTACTATTTTATACTCTGACAGATCAGCCCTAGTAGATATTGAGAAGGACGGGGCAAGCAGAATTGCTTGTACTCCGTGATGTCGGATCCTCTTGAGTACCTTTGGGATCAATGGAATCGGAGGAAATACGTAGACCAGCTGGTAAGGCCAAGGCAACGTCAGTGCATCCACTGTGCACGCCTGAGGGTCTCTGGTTCATGAGCAATAGCAGCGAAGTTTCTTGTTGAGACAAGACACCATCATGTTGATCTGGGGCAACCCCACCTGTCGACGATCTGTTGAAACACCTGAGAGTGTAGGCACTGGTGTCACAAGGTGGGTGTGGTCCGCACCCGGGTGTTACCCTCCGAGGGGTGACACCAAAGTACTGGCTCCTGCTCAGTGGCAGGAGCCGGGGGCTGCACTAGATCATTAAGTGCTGCAACCCAGCTCCTGTTACAGTGCAGAAGCAAGCACTGCAGATGCATCAGTCTCCGGGGGAAACCCGCATCCCCAGGCCCCACAATGTGCCGAAAAAGGGATCAGAATGCGAAGCCACGGCCCTGCAATGAAGTCACGCCCCCTTTCACCTTCGGCTGTACCAGGTGTTTTGCAAGTAAGTGATGCCTCAGCGTGTAGTCCCCACTCCCCTCGGTGGAGATCATGGCGACTCAGGAAGTCTGCTTCCCAGTTGTCCACTCCTGGAATGAATATTGCAGACAGTGCTCTTGCATTTCTTTCCACCCAGAGGAGTATTCTTGATATTTCTCGCATGCAGGCCCAGCTTTTTGTCCCTCCTTGTCGATTGATGTACGCCACAGCTGTGGCATTGTCCAACTGTACCTGAATTGCATGATCCCGGAGCAGAAGGGAGGCCTGAATCAGAGCATTGTAGATAGCCCAAAGTTCCAGGATGTTGATCGGAAGTAGGGCTTCTTGGGCAGACCACCAGGGACACTAGGAATTCCTGTTGTTCTAGGCCTGCGATCACTGCTCTCAAAGTTTCCATATTGAATTTGAAAACCTTTAGGTAAGGATTCAAGGACTTCAGATTCAAAATGGGCCTCACAGGCCCGTCTGGTTTTGGCAGTACGAACAGACTGGAGTAGTAACCTTATCCTTGCTGTAGCAGGGGTACTGGAACAATGACTTGGGACTGGACTAACTTTGCGATAGCCAGTAGTAGCGTAACACACATTTTCCACAGCTGGATTTGAAAAATTGTTGGGAAGGAGCACCGTCGAACTCCAGCTTGTAACCCTGAGAAATAAGGTCTCTTACCCAGGCGCCTTGGCAGGAACTTTCCCAGATGTGGCTGAAGTGACGTAACCAAGCTCTCACCTTGAGATCCTCCCGGAGTGGGCGGGCACCATCATGCTGAGGATTTTGCGGAAGCTGAACTGGTGCTCTGTTCCTGAGAGCCGGCAACGGCTGGTTTCTTAGGTTTACCTCTGGTGCCTTTTGCTGCATACCTCTGGCCTTTGATTGAAATCTGGTGGACTGAAAGGACTGAGTAGACAGTCCTGGGTAGGTACGTTTAGCAGGCGGAGCCCCGGGGGAAGAAACGTGGATTTCCCAGCAGTAACTTTGGAGATCCATGCGTCCAATTCGCCTCCAAAGAGCCATTCACCTGTAAAGGGAAGAGATTCCACATTGCATCTGGAGTCAGCGTCTGCAATACACTGACGCAATCATATGGCTATGCGTGCTGACACAGCCATAGCAGTGGTCCTAGCATTAATATTGCCAGTCTCTTTTTTGGGAGTCACAGAGAACTCTTGCCGTGTCCTGAATGTGTTTTAGGGAAGTTACCGTAGTAACCAGGGTGATGTCACCCGAGACCCTCTTGAATTTGAGTAACCCAGGAATGAATTGCATGTGTCATCTAGCAACCTGCAATTATTTATGTATTATTTGTATTTATTACGTTATTTTATATAGCGCAAACATATTCCACAGCGCTTTTACAGAGAATATTTTGGCCATTCGCATCAGTCCCTGCCCCAGTGGAGCTTACAATCTATATTCCCTGCCACATGTACACGCGCGCACACACATTCACATTAGGGTTAATTTTGTTGGGAGCCAATTAACCTACCTGTGTATTTTTTTGGATTGTGGGAGGAAACCGGAGCACCCGGAGGAAACCCACGCGAGTACTGGGAGAATATACAAACTCCACACAGTTAGGGCCATGGTGGGAATTGAACACATGACCTCAGTGCTGTGAGGCAGTAATGCTAACCATTACACTATCCGTACTGTAATGACCGGTCTTTGAGATACACCTGCAGCAATGTAGATAGATTTCAGTGTGGTCTCAATTGTTCTATCCCCCGGGTCCTTTACTGTAAAGGAGCCAGGAGTACCGCCTTCTTAGAGAGGCGTGAGATGGAGACGTCTACAGCCGGAGATTCTTCCCTGTTTTGACACCTGATATTTCTTATCTGGATTTTTATAGACTAGCTTAAATAAATCATCTAATTCTTTAGAGTCAAGAAATGTGACAGCCAGTTTGTCTTGAGGGAGCTTTAGCACATCCCTTATAGCTAAAATGAGGGGTTCAATACCCTGTGTAGGAGTGGAATTCCCACTTATGGGATCCGCATCATCCTATATATCATCATCAGTATCTGATATAAGTGCAGGTAAAGCACGTTTATGTGGACCTGCAGTAGATAAGGGGATGGGGAACATCAGCCCTGGCAGCTATATCTGCTACTGCTTGTTGCAGTTCTTGGGTTTTGTGGCCATTTGCAGTGAGCTGAGATGACATATCAGACATCTTAGTTTTGATTGCACCCAGCCAGGAAAACTCGTGACCATCTCCTACATTCTCAACGTTTTGTGATGACTGACTACACTGAAATGGAACCACCTGAGTGGGGAGAATCTGGTGTTACACACACTGCATACAGCAACTTGTGTTTGACCATGATGAAAAGTAAGATACAACAATACACATACAACACAGACCATTTATCAATGCAAGCCTGCCCTATTGCATGTGAGAGACACAGAGGAAGAGAATGCACCAGCATACCAAGAGAGCCCCAGTGAGGCTGTCAGCATTTTTATAGCAGCGAAAACTGTTTGTTTACAATGGTTTCCTCTTTAGGAATAAGTAATGTGCACAAATAGTGGCTCTTCCCCTAAACTACACCCAGTACCAGTGTGTGATCCAGCGTGTGTCAGAGTCCAGAGGAGCTGTATGAGGCTGCTGCTTATGCAGAGGAAGGCACCAAAATGCCGCTGAGCCCGCTCAGATGTAGCTCCGCCCCCTGTAATGGCGCCGGAGCTACTGATTATATTTATACTGGCCATGTCACCAAAACTTGCTGTAACCTTACATGAATACTTAGTTCAGCTCACCACTAGCCAGTTTTACACAGGGGCTATAGCGGGTCCCCCCCAGGAAGGACCCATATGCCTCACCCATGTGAAAGCCACACCATGAACCGGGGGACCCCCTTAGCGGGGTCCCCGGTTTCTGCTCACCACCGACGTTCACCTTCATATATCCGTTAGGCATGTGCGGCGTGCTGCGGTTGCGACAGCAAAGGCGCAGTGCCCCGCTGAACAAACAACCCCTCAGGGCAGTGGTCTTGCAGCGGGGAATCGGCTCTGCAACACGCAAGGTCGGTGTTCGCCCCCAACACCCACGGTGTAAGTATGCTGTTGCCTGAACAGAATACCGAAACAAACAAGTTTAAAATAAAATGAAGAAAAACTCTGGAGCTAGCAGAGTGTGCATCCTCTCCTGAGGGCACTTTTTTCTAAACTGCCTGTAGGAGGGGGCATAGATGGGAGGAGCCAGCACACCCATTTGAAGAAATTTAAAGTGCACTGGTTCCTTTGGACCCCCATCTATACTAATGTGTCCCCAATATCCCATATGGATGCTAGAGAAATACTGGCTGCTTTAATTTTACACTGCAGTTTAGATTTCCGTTTGAACACAACCCACCTAAATCTAACTCTCTCTGCACATGTTACATCTGACCCACCTGCAGTGCACATGGACTTTCCAATTAGAGGAAGATTTTCCTTTTGCGATCAACCTTGAATTAGGCCCATAGACGCTTATATAGCACGATGGTCTGTTATTGTTGTGGAGAGGTGCCAATATCTACTGGCAGCGACAAACTGGGGCTCCTATCTGGATTGGGCAATTGTAAACTTGCAAGCGCACATCACGAGGGGGAGGGGGGGTAAAAAGGGTGCAAGAACACGAAGCACAAGGATGTGTAGCAAATCCACGCACCCATTTCCATGGAGATACAAACTTTAGGCAGTGAGGGCAGCTAAACCAGAGAGCCAGAAGCTGCCTGCGGCCTTACCATCTGTCTGTGGAACCGGACGAGCCCACCAGCCCATCTGGAATATGCCAGAAGTGCCAGATGGGCAGTCCGGCCCTGTCTACTGCAATAAAGAAATACTGTAAGTTTCATCTGAGTGATCTTTTCCAGTCTTATATTAATGACACACATTCCAATTATCTGCAGTAACTTAAAGTGTCACTGTGTGACTGGAGTGTAGCTACAACCCTGTTGTGTATCAGATCATAGTAATGCTTTACTCCTATGTGATTTCTGATGTTTATCTAGATACGATTTGCCTGAAAAACATTTCCCACACTCAGAGCATCGAAATGGTTTCTCACCTGTGTGACTTCTCTGATGTATAATAAGCTGTGATTTACTTGCAAAACTTTTCCCACACTCAGAGCATGGAAATGGTTTCACACCTGTGTGACTTCTCTGATGTATAACAAGCTGTGATTTGTGTTTAAAACTTTTCCCACACTCAGAGCATCGAAATGGTTTCTCACCTGTGTGACTTCTCTGATGTATAATAAGCTGTGATTTGCTTGCAAAACTTTTCCCACACTCAGAGCATGGAAATGGTTTCACACCTGTGTGACTTCTCTGATGTATAACAAGCTGTGATTTGTGTTTAAAACTTTTCCCACACTCAGAGCATGGAAATGGTTTCTCACCTGTGTGACTTCTCTGATGTATAACAAGCTGTGATTTGCCTGCAAAACTTTTCCCACACTCAGAGCATGGAAATGGTTTCTCACCTGTGTGATGTCTCTGATGTATAACAAGTTCTGCTTTACGCAGAAAACATCTCTCACACTCAGAGCATGGAAATGGTTTCACACCTGTGTGACTTTTTTGATGTATAACAAGCTGTGATTTGAGTATAAAACTTTTCCCACACTCAGAGCATGGAAATAGTTTCTGACCTGTGTGACTTTTTTGATGTATAACAAGCTGTGATTTGAGTGGAAAACTTTTCCCACACTCAGAGCATATAAATGGTTTCTCACCTGTGTGACTTCTCTGATGTATAACAAGCTGTGATTTGCCTGCACAACTTTTCCCACACTCAGAGCATGGAAATGGTTTCTCACCTGTGTGACTTCTCGGATGTATAAGAAGCTGTGATTTATGTTTAAAACTTTTCCCACACTCAGAGCATGGAAATGGCTTCTCACCAGTGTGAATTCTCTGATGTGTAAGAAGCCGTGATTTGAGTGCAAAACTTTTCCCACACTCAGAGCATGGAAATGGCTTCTCACCTGTGTGATGTCTCTGATGTATAACAAGCAGTGATTTGAGTGCAAAACTTTTCCCACACTCAGAGCATGGAAATGGTTTCTCACCTGTGTGACTTCTCTGATGTATAACAAGCTGTGATTTGCTTGCAAAACTTTTCCCACACTCAGAGCATGGAAATGGTTTCACACCTGTGTGACTTCTCTGATGTATAACAAGCTGTGATTTGCCTGCAAGACTTTTCCCACACCCAGAGCATGGAAATGGCTTCTCACCTGTGTGACTTCTCTGATGTGTAAGAAGCTTTGATTTGTGTGTAAAACTTTTCTCGCACTCAGAGCATGGAAATGGTTTCTCACCTGTGTGACTTTTCTGATGTGTAACAAGACGTGATTCACACTCAGAACAGGGAAATATTTTATAACGTGTATGAGCTGCACGATGTGTACCAAAATCTGAGGTATTAGATGAACAGTCATCGCGATTAAAGGGATCAGATGAAGTATCAGCACTGTGAGGTACTGGATGTATAATTAGATTAATGGGGATGTCTCCTGTAGAATCCTGTGTGAGGTTATCTTCTATTTTACTATCTGCAGACAAGATGAGATCTCCCTCCAAGGAATTCCTGCTTGTGCCTTCATCTGCTGAAAATAATATAACTATTATAATGCACAGTTCTATATACAGTTCTCCCATATTACTCCGCTCTACAGAGAATAACTAGAAAATCACATTATTCCCTGCCCCAGTGGAGCTTACAATGTACATTCCACACGACACACCAGTATGATTTTTGCAGAGTTGTAGGAAACACATACAAACTCCACACAGATAGGACCATGTTTGGGAACTGAACTCGTGACTAGTGGTGCGAGACAGCGCTGCTCACCACTACATCACCGTGTCACTATTATGAATAATGTTTAGTTGTTACATTTTGGCTTATAACCTATGACCACATTATTACAATTCTAAATGTACCAACAACAAATAAGACTCTTGGAGAACAGATAAAATATTGTTGTCTGCTGCCACAACATAAGTCATAGCCCCTCCCCCATAATGCAGCCTGTGCCGAGTAACATTCCTGAGCCATCATCACAGAAAAATAAGTCTCATCAACCAGTGACATTACTGAACCACAATATCCATCCAGACTGCCCCCCCTCCCCCCCACATACATACGGGACACTTGTGGGCTGAACTACCAACATCTGCTTCCACACTACACAAAGTGCTCTAGGTGGATATGTATGTAACAACAGCAGCCTCTATATGGTCCTCTGGTCATCTCCATGTAGATTAGCCGCACCAGATACATGCTACTAAATTAAGCCAACAAGTCAATCATTATAGTGACAACTTAATTACTGATGTATGAAATACACCAGAGTGCGGGGAGGAGACAGGTCCGATTCCTGGGCTGATAACACATGGTGACATGATGTGAGGGGACAGCAGGGGTATAATAGGGGCTGATGGCTCCTGATATATGAGATACACCAGAGTGTGGGGAGGAGACTGGTCAGATCTCTGGGCTGGTAACACAGAGTGACATGATGTGAGGGAGAGAGCAGGAGTATAATAGGGGCTGACGTTTCCTGACTCCCACACTGGGCAGATACATTTCCCTCATTAATTTGACTTGACAGAGGAGGGTGTAGAGCAGGCATTCCCAACCGCGGTCCTCAAGGCACACCAACAGTGAAGGTTTTAGTGATATCCAGGCTTCAGCACAGATGATTAAATCAAAATAACTGAGGTACTAATTAAGTCACCTGTGTTCAAGCCTGGATATTACTAAAACCAGGACTGTTAGTGTGCCTTGAGGACCGTGGTTGGGAAACAGTGGTGTAGAGGAAGAGACTTCTGTAGTGACTCAGCAAGCAGAATATGTGACTCTTTTCTGTAATGAGGATTATTACTCACCAGTGCTGATATCTGTAGGGATTTCATCCTCCTTACACTTCTGATCTCCCCTCACATACGTCTCTTCTTCCTCTGTATCTTCTGCCTTCATATCAGTCACATACGTCTCTTCTTCTCCCTCTGTATCTTCTGCCTTCATATCAGTCACATACGTCTCTTCTTCTCCCTCTATATCTTCTGCCTTCATATCAGTCACATATGTCTCTTTTTCTCCCTCTACATCTTCTGCCTTCATATCAATCACACATGTTTCATCTTCTCCCTCTGTATCTTCTGCCTTCATATCAGTCACATACGTCTCTTCTTCTCCCTCTGTATCTTCTGCCTTCATATCAGTCACATACGTCTCTTCTTCTCCCTCTATATCTTCTGCCTTCATATCAGTCACATACGTCTCTTCTTCTCCCTCTGTATCTTCTGCCTTCATATCAGTCACATACGTCTCTTCTTCTCCCTCTATATCTTCTGCCTTCATATCAGTCACATATGTCTCTTCTTCTCCCTCTACACCTTCTGCCTTCATATCAATCACATACGTCTCTTCTTCTCCCTCTGTATCTTCTGCCTTCATATCAGTCACATACGTCCCTTCTTCTCCCTCTATATCTTTGGACTTCACATCGGAAAGGTGCTCACCCTGAATAACAACAACAAAATAACACTTTAGTAATGTCAGATTACTTTGAGACTAAACAGAATATCACTGTATAAGACACACAGCTTCTCTACAGATCATATAGGGATAGTGTGGCTGGAGACCCTGTCAACCACAGGTACAATGGCGTCTGCGGCACTGAAGGGGGTATTACTCCGTGCCCGGCGCCATTTTACAGAGACAATGAGCGCTAGGCACCCCATTCAAATGTACTAACGGCACCGGGAGCGGAGTGTTTAAAAATGTGTCTATGTTATATCATTGCGCTGTGCGCAGTTGGAGAGCTATATCGTTTTATAATATATTTGTATCCAAGATGCTCTTAGTGACTATAGGATAAGTCATGGTACACTCTCACATAGGAAGTCATATGCTCAGTAACCTCCTAGTGTGATCAGACCTTTTGATGTGTTGGTCAGGGCACCGCAGGTAATGTGCTCGGGTTCTGCAGTTTCTGTGAGTAGGTGTAAGAGTGAAATGACCAATACTTTGGTTACAGCACTTCCTGTGAAATGACCCCTAGGTGGTCTTTTGGTGTGTCTATGCCAGGCATGTCCAAACTGCGGCCCTCCAGCTGTTGATAAACTACACATCCCAGCATGCACTGACACAGCATTAGCATTCTCTGACAGCAAAACTGTGTCAGGGCATGCTGGTATATGTAGTTTCACAACAACTGGATGGTCGCAGTTTGGACATGCCTGGTCTATGCTATTGGAGAAATCAGTTTGTTTTCAATGATTTCCTGTATATTCACTCCAGATACGTGAATGGCTGGGGGAAACAATTTCTATGCTTTGTATAATTTGTTTTCATGTACCATTTGTTACAAATACAGACACTACTGTAGAAACTATAGAATCTGTGTGATCAAAGGAGAATTGTAAATTATCAGGAGGTAAAGGATGCAGTTTAAACGACACCAAACTTTGTGTGACAGGAAGAAGGAAATTGCTTTATGCATTTATATCCTTTTAAAATGTAATTTATTTATTTTTTGTAAGATATCCGACCTGATGGAAAAGACTCAGGGTGGCACTACCCCATGAGATTCAGTGTGGTTTTACTGTATAAAGAGAGTCCTGCAGCCTCAGGGGGATATATACACCATCTTTTCTCTGCTGTGAACATCTGCTGTATTGCTGTTGCCCCTAGAATTAGGGAAGAGTTCTTTTTAGAACTATTTGAGGGAATAAACATATTTTGCCTAAAGACGACCGCTTCATCTTGTGACCAGCAGGGTTATGCTAAACATAGCTCCGTCCTTCAGGCTGTTTAGGGTAACACCCAGCGTCTCCAAGCTCTGCCATCCGTGAGCTACCATGCCATGCTAGGGCAAGCGATTAGTGGGGATCAGTCAACACCACACAGGTGTGGTAAGACAGCGTGTTGACACATAGAGCAGAACCTTGTTTCCAGACGCAACGGGAAGGAGTCTGGTGGTGGCAGCATAGTACCCAGTGCGCAGTGGGTGGATTTAGTAACAGGCGGTTACTGGCGGTAAGTGGGAATCCCCTAATTGGCCAGGTCCCGTGGGACATGGACTTCATTCTGTGAAGACGGGGCTTTCGGTCACAGATAGTCACTTTGGTTTATTGGCGAGACCCTAACTCCCACCTACCTGATGCTCCTGTGGGATCCTGTGATTCTCCTCTGTACACTCCTGGGAATACAGAGGACAGGGACATCTCTCTGGGGTATCTCTGTTACTGGGTCCATCTGTAGGAGACACACAGTGACTGAGTACAGTGTATATATGTGATAATCAGATGATGTGTATATAGGGGCCCCCATACCTGCTCTCCTCTGTACAATACATGACAGTCTCCTCTTACCCAGTGATGTGAGGGGCTGGTGATTCTCCATCATCACTTCCTTGTACAGACCCCTGTGTTCCTCTATATACTCCGACTCCTGCATGGAGAGATTGACAGTGACATCCTGACACCTTATAGGAACCTGACACACAGACACAGTGATACACACTATAGAAAAAGAACATCCTCACAGGTTTTTCTGACATTCTCTTAGTGTTATGTTCGTCAATGTGAATATGGAGAGACGCTACCTACTACCACAGTATATACACAAAGAGCAGAAATCTGCAGCTGAATGGGCGCCGGTCACGTTTCATATATAAAACACAAGTTTTTATGAAAAACTATTAAAATAATAGAAATCCTCACAAAACAGCCCATAAGATAACAAAAGCAGAGGTTATGGCAGACTTCCCTAGATAACCCTCTTTCTCTGAAGTCCACAGTGTCCACAGGATCTACCTTGGGATATATAATAGTCACAGTGGATCGAGCACCAAACAGTTAAGCTTTTCAGACTCCCAGGATGCAATGGGCCAGCCCCTTATATCCCTTACTCCCAAGCTCAGGCAATTCAGTTGGTTCCAAATCTCAAAGCAGGAGCAGTTAAAGATGGAGACCTATTCAGGTGAGAAGAACATACTGATAAAGATGGAAGCCATATTTGTTCATAGGACTCCATTTTATAATTGACATCTTACAAACTGTTTCAAATTGATTTTCAGCTTAGAAGTGACACAGGAAAGAGTGTAGACCTGTACTCTGTTTGAACACATATTGTGAAGCTGTGACCTTTATCTAAGATAAACTCCTTGCACAAATATATTATCAGCAGCTAAATGTGAAGGCTGCAAAGGCATTTATCAGTTTGCGGTATAACAGGAACGGAAGCAGACCCAGACATATGTAGATTATGAGTTTAACAAAAGTCCACTGTTGTCAAACGTAAAACCGCAAACTGGAATTATAGCGTTGCTAAGAAGATAGTTTATTAACCAATAGGATAAGAAAAGTATGTTAACCAATAGAATTAAAGTAATCATTAACCAACAGGATTATGTTATGTGTAAGGAAGCTACGCCACTGTATGCAAATATGTACCTCTATATAATGTAATGTTTTCAGAAAATAAAGCAGCTCTGCACTATTATTCCTCACTGAATACACGTGTGGCTAGTTATTACAAAGGTTATTTTGTTGACTGGTCACTGGCTGCAGCCGTGTATGAACCTGATGCTGACTGACTGAATGCGTGCTTGAACTTGGTTAAGCAAAGGGTGCCCTTTCCTGGGTTCACCTTTATCATATGGAGGTTCCGAATCCGAGATCCCACATCACCTGTTGAACAGCGGACGACTGGGCGGACGGTTCCTGGACTGAGACTCAAAACCCATGCATGGTACGTAGAGATATTTCTCTGTAGACTCTCATTCCTTCTACCTGTCCACCCTGTTCCGCTGGGAGACAGAGATTCGGGATTGTGTGCGCAAACATCACTCAGTAAAACAGGTTTTTCTCATTTTCATTCTATCTCTTGCTTATATGTGCTTATATATGTTACAAAGGCGTATAGATCAATGAATGAAGTGTGAATTTATCCTGAGTATTTTGAGTGTGCATACATAATCAACTAACGGGTTATTAAACCGGATGGTGCTGTAGCTGCCGTCACTGGTGGTAGTGGCTCCCGGGACCCGTATACTTGAAGTATATACCTCAAATAACAGGCGATTGGAGTGACGTAGTTAAAGCGTCCAATGAGTCTGGTCAGGTACTCTGGTGCGGTAGCGATCCTATCCGTAGACTTAATTGACCCATATGAGGCCCTTGAGGGCTGGACTACTGTCTTGTTGGTCTTATAAAGAAATTATACCGTAGATTAAGTCATTGTTGCAGCAGTATATATGTAAAATAGTATAGGGAGATTTTAGAAAAAGACTCAGTTATGAAACAGACATGTCCCCTTTGTAAGTGTGTAGTACTCTTAGTAAAGGCACACCACGATCAGACATTTTATTGACATTATATTTGTAGTCCAGGAGAATCTCCCCTATTTTCTGAACCTTGGGAAGAAGGATTTGACATTTTTGCACCAATCTGTTGCCATTTCATTCCTACAGTAAGAGACATTGGAAGGAAGTGGTCTGATATACTGTCTGAATTAAAAGATTCAGAGCAGTATATTGTACACAATATAAGAGTCTAAATTGTACTCATAGTAGAATATCATTGCATCTGACTTGCATACCTTGCTTGTATTATAAAGTACGTCCTGTCGCTTTAAAAATTATAGCGTACAGAGTTAAGAAAAATCAGAAAGGGAAGTCATTTAAAACTTTATTTTTCTCTTTCTTCTGTGAGTTGTAACCACAGACCACTATAAACAGTGAATGCAAGTTAAATGTCCTGTCAGGATTGTGTCTGCATAGCAATCATACATAAGTTAGGGGAGGGACATCCATTTATTTTAAAAGCAGTAGTATACTCTGTAGAAGAAGGTGTTTGGGAAAATAGAGAAAACCCAGATGATGTACTCATATTGATGGGATGTAATTTCATTCCAAAAGATAGTGACATAGGTAAAAATTGGTTACAAATCACCTCCGTTCCAGGCAATTATCCTCACAGTTGTATCTCTGAGGATCCGTTAGATCCAGGCTACTGATATTTCTCGGACTTTTTTCTTACTGGCCATAAGAATGGGAAATACAAATACTTATCCTTCGGATGAAGCACCTCGGAGTGCCATGGACATTATGAAGAATGTACATGGTGAGCAATGCTTGAAGGGTATGAGACGATTGTTTCAACGGGCAGAAGAGACTACTGATGGCATTCTAGACCCGGATAGGTTGAAACAAATTAGGGTAACCTATGGGAGAATGTGAAGGATAATAAACTGGAGCGTAGGCTTGAGTTGTGGATTGACACGGCTGAATTACTTCAGTATGAAAAAGAGTTAGAAGAGGCAGACCAAATTCAGGAGCAACTGTCCCTAATAAGTTTGGATGACTGGGAAGATGTAGACACAACAAGACAGGACACAATGATACATAGAGGTCCCAAGAAAACCAAAGGGTATCCTTACTGGGCATGTCCAAAGTGTGGACATTGTAACCCACCAGATGACACAATATGCCCAGTTTGTCAGACACCCTGGTCTTACACATGCAAACCCTGTGAAGGACCAAATGTTAGAAAATCTGTTAGGTTTAGGAAATCTATCAGTGAATGGCTGCCATTACTTAAAAGTAAGAAACCTACAAAATATACTTGGAGATGCGGATGCCCTAAACTTATACATTGGCAAACCAGAGAGTGCACACTATGTAATGTCAAAAGACATGGGGTGCGTCCTAAACAAACTGGATGTATGGTCTCCAGTCTGGCATCTGCACCTCCAGCATATATTGTACCCGACGGATCAGTCCCATATGGATTGTATCCAGTATGTACACAGGTTTCAATCACACCTGCTGTAGCAGCTGCGCATGGCAATGAAGCGCAGGCAGAGCGGCGCAGAACCACAACATGGTACAAGCCATGGACAAATACAGAACTGTTAACAATAGTCAAGGACATGCCAGATATTAAACTTCAACCCATGGGGTTTCTTAGGCAGGTTAAAAGATTAAGAACAATTTATAATGCTACATGGCTAGATCTAGATGAAGTAACAAAAGCCTCTGCAGTAGATCTGATCGCAGGTCAAATAGAGCTAATGCAGCCTAACCATCCAGGTGAAGCACTTGCTATACCTGCTGAAAATGAGCGTAAAGCTTGTGCTTCTGGCCAGACGTGGATAGGAAAGTGTGAACTTTTCTGTAATCGCCTGGTAGAAAATGCACCAGCAGCACAAGAACACAGACAGAATAAAACAGAATCAGTACAGCAGTACTACGATATCATGCACAGATGACATACTGATCAAGGCTTTAATATGACAGAGCCTAGAGACATTAGAGTATTCAAGACTGCCTTCCTTAATGGCCTATCCCCCACCCTAAAGGAAGAATTGTATCGAAGCAGGCCAGAAGCAGGGACATTGGCTCCAGATGTGATGCTCACTATCTTGCGTGCCATTGAACATAATAATCAGAAAAAGGCTGACAAAAAGAAGTCAGCTCCACAGACTATTTATCTGGTTTAACAAGCACCAGGTAAATTCCAACAAGAGACCCACAAACAGGGCTCTGATAACAGATTCAGATCCACTGCTGAGACAGCAAGGAGACTGGGTCTGTGTTTTGCCTGCAATAAAAAGGGTCATCTTAAAAAGGACTGTCGGAAATGGAAAAATCAGCAAGCCAATTTGCAAAAACCATTTCAGAGCAGCCACAATCCCCAAGACAAACACAAATCAGATTAGGAATACGGCCCCCGAGTGCCCACCTTTCCCTGTAGAGTATCTAAGGCAGGACCACAATGTAATTTACCTCTAACTCTTGATGGAGGCCCAACCATCCAGTGTTTGGTGGACACCGGGGCAGCCAGGTCTGTAATAAGGAAAGACTTAGTGCCCAAAAATCTAATTTCAGTCGATCAAGTACCTGCTACAGGTTTACATGGTCAAACACAGTTCCTACAACAATCCATACCAGTAAAAGTTTCTGGCCCAAAGGGTAAATCAGTTGTCACACAGTTTCTCATATCTGAAGACTGCCCAGTAAACTTAATAGGAGCAGATCTTTTATCTGCCCTAGAAGCCTGTATAATATTTAAAAATGGAACTGTGTCAATTTCAACTCATGCTTGTGACAACCAAAGAATTGCTTTGGATACGTACATGTTTGTCTCATCTCAGGAGTGTGACTCCCCGAGTACTTTGCTTCCTGAATTGCTTCAAACATTACCACAGGACCTGTGGTCAAGCAGCAAAGTAGATGTGGGTTTACTCCCAGTAACACCAGTGGCTATCAAATTGAAGCCCAATGTACAACCAGTTAAAATGAAACAGTGTCCCCTAAACAGTGAACAGGTGGAGGCCATAGGAAAACAAATTGGGGATTATGTTAAGGCAGGGGTCCTTAAGACATGCAGGTCCCCTTGGAATACGCCTCTGTTTCCCATTAGGAAACGTTCCCAAGTAAATGATAAGCCCTCTTACAGGCTTATTCATGACCTAAGGTAGGTCAACATGAGGATGATCATAGATAGTCCTATTGTTCCCAACCCGCACACACTTCTCAATCAGATTCCAACTAGTGCTACAGTATTCACTGTCCTGGATCTTGCTAACGCATTTTTCAGTGTGCCCATTACTGAGGATAGTCAGTTACTGCTAGCCTTTACTTTTAACGTACAACAGTACTGCTGGACAAGGTTGCCTTAGGGAGGAGCAGTAAGTCCCAGTGGATTTAACGAGGCTATGGCATTAGTCCTTCAGGAATGGGCACCAGAAAATGCGTCCACAGTACTGATACAATATGTAGATGACCTACTTTTGTGTGCAGATGACAGACAGAAATGTGAACAGGATACATATTCTTTGTTATTATTTTTACACAAAAAGAATTGCAAAGTATCCAAGGACAAGTTACAGTATGCACAGGACAAAATACCATTTTTGGGTCATTGTATTTCTGCTAATGCTAAACACATTACTACAGAGAGGAGAAATGTAATTTCGTCAGTCAAACCTCCTCAGACACTTAAACAGCTCAGATCCTTTTTAGGACTGATCACGTGTTGCAGAGAATGGATTGTAGGCGCATCCCAGAAACTACAAGTGTTATATGATGCCCTAAAGGGACAAAATGCACAAGGTGCATTACTCATGACACAAGAACAGCTAGATGCTTTTTGTCAGCTAAAAACAGACATAATATCAGCACCAGCATTAGGACTTCCTGATTATGCAAGGCCTTTCAATTTGTTTTGTTGTGAAATTTCAGACCATGCGCAAGGAATATTAACTCAGGTACATTGTGACAAGCAGCGACCCCTAGCGTATTATTCAGTACAGTTAGACCCAGTCATACGGGCAGCAACAACATGTTTCAAGTCAGTAGCAGCAGCAGCAGCGTTATTGTTAGACAAAGCTGCTGATATTGTTCTGGGTCATCCCTTAACTGTACAGGTGCCTCACTCAGTGACTGAAATTCTGAACCAAGCGCAGACTAAACATTTATCTGCTGCTAGACTAACCAAATATGAAGTAGCATTGCTTACACCATCCAATGTCACGATCAAACGTTGTACTTCTTTGAACCCAGCTACATTATTGCCGCTGGTTTCAAAAGTGGGAATGGTGCGAGTGATGATGAAATGACAGGCACAGAAATGACAGGCACAGAAAACCAATCAAATTTTTCAATTTCTATACATGACCAAGAGCATGATTGTATAGAGTTAATGAATCTTGAAACCGCAAGTACACCAGAAATAAAGGAACATCCTCTACTCAATGCAGATTTACATTTATTTGTGGATGGCTCCAGGTACTATGTGGCTGGAGAACCACATACAGGTTTTGCAGTTACCACAGAGACAGACATCTTAATTCAGGAACCCTTGCCATCAGGTAGTTCAGCCCAGGAGGCAGAGCTTAGGGCATGGATTGCAGCCTGTATTTATGCTGAAGGTCAAACAGTTAACGTTTATACAGACTCAAGGTACTGCTTTGGTATTGCCCATGACTATGCAGTTACCTGGAAGAGCAGAGATTTTCTAGGTTCTTCAGGAAAACCAATAAAACATGCAGACTGTATTAGGGCATTATTTGCTGCCTTTCAATTGCCAAAGAAATTAGCAGTTATAAAGGTCAAAGCACACACTAAAGAGGATACTGCAGAGGTCAGAGGAAACGCTCTAGCTGATCAGGCTGCAAAAGCTGCAGCAGTCCAGCCTCTGCCACTCAGGTGATGTTATCTGTCACACCAGAGTTATTAGACTTACAGTTATTGTGCAAATTACAAGCACAGGCCTCAGACAAGGAGAAAAAGGATTGGGAAAAATTAGGTGGGCAAATACACGGTGACAGATGGATGGTGGAGAACCGTATCTGTTTACCACGCTCACTTTACCCAGTCTTAGCACAAATATTGCATGGAAAAACTCACCAATCCAGAGATGCAATGGTGAGGATTCTAAACCAGCATTGGTTGGCACCAGGTTTCACACAAGCAGCACAGGCTTATGTTGCAGGGTGTGTAACTTGTGCTCTACACAACCCAGGAAAGGTTGTGAAGGTACCAGCAAAAAGTACCCCACAAACTTGCTACCCCTTTCAGAGATTACAAATAGACTTTATCCAGTTACCTAAATGTTCTGGGTATGAAAATGTACTTGTGTGCAAAGACCTATTCTCAAATTGGGTTGAAGCGTGGCCTTGTAGAGCAGCAAACGCCAAGACAGTTGCAAAGAAGCTAATGCAAGAAGTAATATGCAGGTTTGGAGTACCTGAAGTTATTGAAAGTGACAGAGGTACTCATTTTACAGGAGAGATATTGGGCAAAATTTTATCTGATTTAGGGGTTACCCAGGCCTTCCACACGGCTTATCATCCACAAAGCAGTGGTCACGTGGAACGCACGAACTATACCCTAAAATTAAAATTACAGAAATTAGTGGCAGAAACAAGTAAAACATGGTTAGAATGCTTGCCCATAGCCCTTTTCTCAGTCAGAAATACTCCTAGTGTAAAGCATGGGTTAACACCGTATGAAATCCTTTTTGGTACTGCAGCTAGGACAGGCTGTTATTTTCTTCAACAATTGCAACATGAGCATGGTGACTTAGCTCAGTATATAATACATATACAACAACAACTAACCAAAATGCACGACAAAGTTTTTGGTTCTATTCCAGATCCTAATAAGTCACAGGAAACGCATGAACTGAAGCCAGGTGATTGGGTGGTCACTAAGAAACACGTAAGAAAGTCTCTAGAACCCAGATTTGAAGGTCCATTCCAAGTCCTGTTGACGACAGCCACGTCGGTCAAATTGTGTGGAAGGGATTCGTGGGTACATGCATCACATTGCAAGAAAGTGACAAAGGAAGTATTATCCAATCACGATACACAATCAGAATGTACAGATATCATCTCATAAGCGCCAGACCGGACATGGGTCTGTGGGCATGTATAATGTGTTATTCAGTTCTTATTGTTGGCATGGTTATCCTTATATGGTCATACTATTATGAGGAGTCACGTGACAGGGCCATAGATGGTAACCATACCAAGGGTAATGACACAAAGGGAAATATAAATTAATCAGGAATCCTCTCTATTTTATCAGAAATGTCTACTGTTATGACTTCACCAAATACTCCAGTAAATGCATATAAACCTAGAAGACGCAGATCAGTAGATACAATAAGGAACAACTGTAAGAAAATGACAGCAGTAAAAGAGTGTATTTGTAGGTATTGCGGGCCTAATTCAGATGCAACATGCGAAGAGTGGTGCCAGGGTGACCCCTCGCACATGGTACATACACACCCTCTCGATACCTACCATACATTACTGGGTAAAGGTGCAAACCTCACAGATTGTTGGATTTGCAGTCATGTCCCAAGAGGACAAGGAAATGTAGGATTTGTCCCAGTGCCCGTCACATATGACATGGTCAAAAATCGTGGTTGTGGAAAACACACTGCACCCCCTTATGATATGACCAAAGCTCCAGCTTTAATAGTAAAAAGTTATCATTTTACTAAAGAACAACAGGTAGTGTGTATAAATAAATCTGTAGGAGAAGAAACAGCCAAACGATGGGCAGGATGGGAACCTGATGAAGGGACTGATCTTACTGGAATAAAATTCTTGGGGGCCACCACAGGCTGTACACACATATTAGATATAGGTAATCCAAAATACTTTTGGGCCATAATAGCAAAAATGGTAGGGGTAAATGTCTCTGAAGCATGGGACCGATTTCAGGAAAGGATAATAGGAGAGGAATATCCTTGTGACCTCTTGAACGAAGCAATAATATATGCATTGTGGGATGAGCCATACACTTTACCTAGTGGGATCTATTACATCTGTGGTAGACGGGCTTATAAATGGTTATCGTACAATGCTTTTGGAATATGTTTTATAGGTACACTCATTCCTGATGTAGTTACATTAGATCATGAGAATATGAAAGAACAATTTACATCCGAGGTAACACCCCCAGGCCAAAAGTTGACCAAACGTGAAGTCAAGACAATAAGCAAGAAATATAAGCATCTCTTTACCCCAAGTACAGGTTACAAACTAGGATTGGGTTTTGGAAACATAATTACATTTGGCACGTGGGGATCCACTGCAAATCAGAAAATGATCCAGGCCTTGGGGGATATAATTGATAATATCACTGAAATATATGATAGTACCTTTAGGTATATTGGACATGAGCTCCAATCGGTCCGAACAGAACTTATTCAGCACCGCATGATTCTTGATTACCTTACAGCAGCTTCTGCAGGCTATTGTGTCACATTACAAACTGTATATGGAGTTAAGTGTTGTATATATATATATATATATATATATATATAAACTAATGATACTAACCCAGAAGATATTATTGATGAAAAGATGAATGAAGTAATACAGTTGAAAAATCAGTTCGCTATTGACCATAACCACACCAGTGTAATTACAGACTCGTACTTTTCTTGGCTTTCATGGTTAAATCCAAACAACTGGTTCCAGGGCATAGGAGGATGGATAGCAGGAATATTGTCCATTATTGCCAACATGCTTGCCTTGCTATTAGTAATCTATATTGTTGTAAGGATTATTATGTGGATAATACAAAAGATACTTACACAAAGATCTTTTTCTGTCCGAGGTATTTCTGAAACTGAAAAATCACAACCGATTTATCTGGAACTTCTGGGAGACACCACCCTATACAACTCCACTTCATTCTACTGTGATACCTGCCACACCAGATACACAGAAGCTTCCAGCTGTCCCTATTGCTATGATGATGTGATCTAAAGGAACATTGCTGTCACAATATGAAGTTATAAACATTTTCAAGGACTATGAACATTATAATAATCTCATTTTGAGAAACTGCTTCTCTTTTGTGAACTTTCTCTTGTGGTTAGGAATAAGAGGATAGGGAACATTGGTTCTACCCGAGCATAGGGATGTTGAATGGACTAGCCCATGCCTGGAGTGCCCTTATGGTACACCAGTCGTGAAAGTAGGTGTCCCTATAGAATCAATGACCATGTAAAGGAAGGGTAAAATAAAATTAGAATCAAAGAGGGGAAGTTGATAAAGATGGAAGCCATATTTGTTCATAGGACTCCATTTTATAATTGACATCTTACAAACTGTTTCAAATTGATTTTCAGCTTAGAAGTGACACAGGAAAGAGTGTAGACCTGTACTCTGTTTGAACACATATTGTGAAGCTGTGAACTTTATCTAAGATAAACTCCTTGCACAAATATATTATCAGCAGCTAAATGTGAAGGCTGCAAAGGCATTTATCAGTTTGCGGTATAACAGGAACGGAAGCAGACCCAGACATATGTAGATTATGAGTTTAACAAAAGTCCACTGTTGTCAAACGTAAAACCGCAAACTGGAATTATAGCGTTGCTAAGAAGATAGTTTATTAACCAATAGGATAAGAAAAGTATGTTAACCAATAGAATTAAAGAGATCATTAACCAATAGGATTATGTTATGTGCAAGGAAGCTACGTCACTGTATGCAAATATGTACCTCTATATAATGTAACGTTTTCAGGAAATAAAGCAGCTCTGCACTATTATTCCTCACTGAATACACGTGTGGCTAGTTATTACAAAGGTTATTTTGTTGACTGGTCACTGGCTGCAGCCGTGTATGAACCTGATGCTGACTGACTGATTGCGTGCTTGTACTTGGTTAAGCAAAGGGTGCCCTTTCCTGGGTTCACCTTTATCAATACGCACACTTCCATATCAAAGGACAGGAAGAGGTTAGTAAGTGTACAGATTCTCAAATCAGTTGCAACAGGGAGGAATCCATGTGAACACGGTGGACTTCAGAGAAAGAGTGCTATCTACGTAAGTCTACCATAACCTCTGCTTTCTCTATTAGGGTCCACAGTGATCCACAGGATCTACCTTGCGACATCCCAAAGCAGCCACTAGTGGAGGAGACGCCCCTGATTGGAAAGAATGCAAATGCAGCATCCTGAGAAGCAAATGTGTCAAAGGCATAATGTCTAATGAATGTGTTAATGGATGACCATGTGGCTGTCTTACAAATGTGTTCAGCTGAGGCGCCACGGTAGGCTGCCCTAGAAGAGTGGGCAGAGACATTGGGCCTAATTCAGATCTGATCGCTGTTGTGCGTTTTCACGCAGCGGGCGATCAGATCCTAACTGTGCATGCTTCTAAACCTCAATGCGCACGTGCGTCGGATGGCTACAGCGGGCATCGGCGGTCAGCGAAGGGATGGTGCGAAGGATCCATTCGCACGGGCGTATGCAAGGTGATTGACCGGAAGAGGCTGTTTGTGGGTGGCAACTGACCATTTACAGGGAGTGTCCGGAAACCCACAGGCGTGTCCAAGCGTTTTTAGGGAGTGTGTCTGACGTCAGCTCCGGCCCCTATCAGCAGGATTCAATCGCACTGGAAGAGTAAGTCCTAGGCTGCGTAGACTGCACACACTGATTTTTAGCAGCTCTGCTACACATAGGAACGCACACTTGCACAGTGAAAATACACTTCCCCTGTAGGCGGCGACTATCTGATCGCAGGACAGCAAAAAATGCAACCCAGCGACCAGATCTGAATTAGGCTCATGATCCAGAATCAGGAGATCAGCTTGGGAGTATGCTTCTGAGATAGTCATCCGAGGCCACCTGGCCAGTGTTTGCTTATTGGCAGGCAATCCTCTCTTGTGGAATCCATATAGAACAAAGAGAGTGTCTGTCCTTCTGATGACACTGGTACGATCCACGTAGATCCTTAGAGCACGAACCACGTCCAATAATGCATCTCCCACAGAGAGGTCCAGTACCTGAAAAGCTGGAACTACTATTTCTTCATTAAAATAGAACTTTGAGACCACATTTAGGAAAATACCCAGATTTAGTTCAGAGAATCGCTCTATCTGGACGAAATATCAGAAAAGGAGGGCGATACGACAGTGCCCCTAAACCTGATACTCTTCTAGCTGAAGCAACTGCCAGAAGAAAAAGAACTTTAGCTGTCAACCATTAGAGATCCAGGTGACTCAGTGGTTCAAAAGGAGCAACTTGAAGTGCCCTGAGAACTATTTCTAAGTCCCAGGGAGTTGGGGGGGGGGGGGGTGGGGGGGGGGGTGGAGTGGGGGGGGGGATGTTGAATGTGAGGCAATACCTTGAAAAAAAAAGTGTGAACATCCTGTAGGTTAGCAATTTTCTTTTGATACCATACAGATAATGCTGACACTTGTACCTTCGAGGAAGCTACACAGAGAGCCTTGTCCATTCTCGCTTGAAGAAAAGCTAGAATTCTAGAAACTCTGAAAGGCCTAGGATCAAAACTTATGGCAGCGCACCACAGAAAATAAGCATGCCAATATATGAGAGCAGAGGATACTATCTGTGCTTTAAGCAATGTTTGGATTACCTCATGTGAAAAACCTATTGCTTTTAAGACGGATGTTTCAATAGCCTAGATGTTTGTAGAGACAGGTATCCTAAAATATCAAATCTGGATGTTGAGGCAGAAGAAACGGAGCGTCCACAGACAGCCTCTGCAGATCTGTGTACCAATTTCTCCTGTGCCACCCTGGAGCTATTAGTATCACGGCGCCCCCTTCCTGTTTGAATTTTCGAATCACTCTGGGTACCACAGAAATTGGTTGAAACACGTGAGCCAGATGAAAATTCCATCTCACTGATCAAGCATCCACGAAGATTGCTTCAGATCCCTTGTTCTTGCCCCGTATGCGGGTGCTTAGTTGTTCTGACGGGAGGCCATGAGATCTACTTCTGGCAGTCCCCACTTGTTTACCAGGATCTGAAAGACTCCTGGATCTAAGGCCCATTCGTTTACATGAATATTGTGCCTGCTGAGAAAGTCCGCTTCCCAAATTAGGACTCCTGGTAAGAAAAATGCTGACACGGCAGGATGATGAAGTTCCACCCACTTTATCATGCTGCTTACCTCTTTTATTGCCTTTCGACTTTGAGCGTCTCCCTGGTGATTGAGGTACGCTAGTGCTGTGGCATTGTCCGAGCAAATCTGAATCGGTTTGCCGTGAAGTATTTCTTTTGCCTGGGTGAGTGTCATGTATATGGCCCGAAGCTCCAGGACGTTGATTGGCAAATTATTTTCTTCCTTTGTCCAGTGTTCCTGGAACCAGTTCTATTCTGCCATGGCTCCCCAGCCCTGAAGACTGGCCTCTGTTGTCAGTACCACCCATTCTGAGATCCAAAAGGTCAACCTTTCTCCAGATGGGACATCTGTAGCCACCAGGCTAATGACAGACGCACTTCCAGAGGAAGAATTATTGTCTGGGATTTTATCGTCTGATGCTGTCCGTTCCATATGGAGAAAATCAGATGATGAAGGGGTCTTGAATGGAATTGAGCATATTCTACCATGTCGAATGTTGAGACCATTGATCCCAGAACTCACATTGCTGCCTGGATGGATACTCTCCGACTGTGTAGCAATTCCTGAACCCTCAACTGCAATGTGTTTATTTTGCTCAAAGGCAGAACGATTCTCTGAAGACTGATATCCAATACAGCCCCCAGATGTGTCATTCATTGTAATGGAACTAACGAGGACTTTGCCCAATTCATGAGCCAGCCGTGATCCTGCAGACAGGCTATTGTCACTTGGAGATGGCACTCAAAAGTTTCCTGGGACTGAGCTAGGATAAGCAAGCCGTCTAGCTATGGGAAAATCCTTACTCTCTGACGACGGAGTAGAGCTGCCATCACCACCATGATCTTGATAAATACCCTTGGAGTTGTGGCCAGTCCAATTTGAAATTGGAAATGTTGGAGGATAGCAATCCTGAGATAACACTGATGAGAAGCTGCTATCGGCACATGGAGATAAGCATCCTGAATACCCAGGGACACCATAAAATCCACTCCCCCCCGCCCCCCGGCTCCATAGCTAGGATAATGGACCGCAAGGTTTCCATACAGAATCGGGGCACCCAGATATATTTGTTCAGAGTCTTAAGATTGAGAATGAGTCAGTAAGATCCATTCAGTTTCTAAACTAAACACAGGTTGGAATAGAAACATTGTCCCCTCTGTGCTTACTCCTGACTGCAGCAAATTCTGAACTGTGTCCTCTAAAGCCCTGGCCTTCATTTCCACCGGAGTCAGACTGCAACAAAATAATCTTTGAGGGAGATTTTTCCTGCAGGAAAAAGAGTAACCGTGAGACACCACTCCTTGCACCCAGGTATCTGTGCTGGACTACTGCTATACCTGTGCAAAAAGAAGTCGGCCTCCCATCCTGGGATCCAGCAGGTGGAGGCCCACGCCATCAGGCCAATGGCTTGGTTTCTGGTTTAGAAGCCAGGCGTCTGGTTGACCAAGGCTGCTTGGTCTTAATCTTACCAGTTTTATCTGATTGAGGCTGCTTGCTGTAAACATTTCCTTTTGCTTTACCCTGAGCCCAAAAGCCAGAAATCTGGCTTTAGCCTTATATGAAGAAGGAAAATTAACCTTTTTGGATAGTGGATAGATTCACACTAGCTCACACAGAACAAAAAGGAAAGCCAAGCTAATCAACTTGGAACAATTCAGCAACGACTGAATCAACACACTGAACCAAGTAACAATGCAGGAAAACAAAGCACTGGGCGGGCCTCCAGCATCCTCTACAGACTACGAGAAAAGGATTTACCGGTAGGTATATAAAATACTATTTTCTGTTACGTCCTAGAGGATGCTGGGTTCCATTTAATACCATGAGGATGTACCAAAGCTCCCAGTAAGAGAGGGAGAGTGCTGAGGTTCCTGCAGAACAGATTGACTAAACATAAGGTCCTCAGCGGCCAAAGTATCGAACTTTTAGAACTTGGCAAACGTGTTTGACCCTGACCATGTAGCTGCTCGGCAAAGCTGTAATGCAGAGACACCCCGGGCAGCCGCCCAGGAAGAACCCACTTTACGAGTAGAGTGGGCCTGAACAGATTTTGGAATTGTCAAGCTTGCCGTAGAATAAGCATGCTGGATAGTAAACCTGATCCAGCGAGAAATCGTCTGCTTAGAAGAAGGACACCCAATGATGTTGGGATCATAAAGGACAAAGAGTGCATCCGACTTCCAGTGACGAGAATTTCTCTTCACATATATCTTCAAAGCACGCACAACATCCAAGAACTTTGAGGTAATTGAGGAGTCAGTAGCCACTAGCACCACAATAGGTTGGTTGATATGAAAAGCCAGCACAACCTTCGGAAGAAAATGCTGACGCGTCCACAGTTCAGCCCTATCTTCATGAAAAATCAAATAAGGACTCTTGTGAGAGACCCTAACTCAGACACTCGTCTGCCTAATGCCAAGGCCAACAGCATGACCACTTTCCAAGTGAGAAACTTCAACTCCACCTCATGCAGAGGCTCAAACCATTCCGATTTAAGGAAGTGCAACACTACATTAAGATTGCATGGCGCAGCAGGAGGCACAAAGGGAGGTTGGATGCGAAGAACCCCTTTCACGAACGTCTGAACCTCAGGAAGGGAAGCCAACTGTTTCTAAAAGAAAATGGACAAGGCCGAAATTTGGACCTTGATAGACCCTAACCTCAAGCCAGCATCCACACCCGCCTGTAGAAATAGGAGAAGGTGTCCTAATTGAAACTCCACCGCAAGAGACTTCTTGGATTCACACCAAGATACATATTTCCTCCAAATACGATGGTAATGCTTGGATGTTACTCCTTTCCTGGCCAGAATAAGTGTGGGAATGACTGCATTTAGAATACCCTTACAGGCTAGGATCTGGCGCTCAACAGCCATGCCGTCAAACGTAGCCGCGGTAAGTCTTGATAAACTAACGGCCCCTGCTGGAGCAGTTCCTTGTTAAGAGGAAGAGGCCAAGGGTCTTCCAGGAGCAACTCCTGAAGATCCGAATACCAATACCTCCTTGGCCAGTCTGGAGCAATGAGAATTGCCCGAACCCTTGTTCTTCTGATGATCTTTAGAACTCTTGGTATTAGAGGAAGTGGAGGGAACAGATACACTTACTGAACACCCACTGCGTCCCTAATGTATCCACTGCTACTGCTAGCGGGTCTCTTGACCTGGAACAATATGTCGGAAGCTTCTTGTTGAGACGAGATGCCATCATGTCTACTTAGGGAACGCCCCAACGACTTGACACCTCTGCAAAGACCTTTGGGTGGAGTCCCCATCCTCCTGGATGGAGATAGTGTCTGCTGAGGAAGTCCGCTTCCCAGTTGTCCACTCCCGGAATGAAGACTGCTGACAAAGCTATTGCATGTCTTTCTGCCATTGCCGCTCTGCTTTTTGTTCCTTCCTGACAATTTATGTGAGCTACCGCCGTCACATTGTCCGACTGGATCTGTATAGGTAGATCTTGAAGAAGATGAGTCACCTGCTGAAGGCAGTTGTAAATGGCTCTCAACTCCAGAATGTTTATGTGAAGAAGTGTTTCTTGACTTGACCATCTTCCTTGGAAGTTTCCCCTTGCGTGACTGCTTCCGAACCTCGGAGACTTGCATCCGTGGTCACCAGGACCCAGTTTTGAATCCCGAACCTGCGTCCTTCCAGGAGGTGAGACGTTTGTAGCCACCACAGGAGCAAAATCCTGGCTTTCGTTGACAGGATTATCCTCCGATGCATGTGTAGATGCGATCCGGACCACTTGTCCAGTATGTCCCACTGGAACACACTGGTATGGAATCGGCCAAGTTGCAGAGCCTCGTAGGCCGCCACCATCTTTCCTAGCAGGCGGATGCATTGATGAACTGACACAGTTGCTGGTTTCAAAACTTGTTTGACCATCGTCTGGATCTCTAGAGCCTTTTCCACTGGAAGGAATACTCTCTGTACCTTGGTGTCCAGTATCATTCCCAGATATGATAACCTCATCTTCGGTTCCAACTGTGATTTTGAAAGGTTTAAGAGCCAACCGTGCTTTTGAAGCACCGTCAGGGACAGAGCAATGTCCTGCACTAACTTCTCCCTGGACCTCGTCTTTATGAGGAGATCGTCCAGGTAAGGAATTATGTTGACTCCTTTCTTGCGAAGGAGTACCATCATCTCCGCCATTACCTTGGTAAACACCCTTGGAGCCGTGGAGAGTCCGAAACGTAACGTTTGTAGCTGGTAGTGGCAGTCCTGCACCACAAACCTCAGGTATGCCTGATGCGGAGGGTAGATGGGAATATGCAGATAAGCATCCTTGATGTCCACCGACACCAGATATTCCTTTTCTTCCAAGCTGGAGATTACCGCTCTGAGGAACTCCATCTTGAACTTGAACCATTTTAAAAACAGATTTAGAGACTTCAGGTTCAGAATCGGTCTGACCAAGCCATCCGGCTTCAATACCACAAATAGGCTTGAATAAAAGCCTTTCCCCTGTTGTAATTCGGGAACCAAGGAAATAACCTTATCTTGACACAATTTCTGTATTGCGTTCAACACGTTTGTCCTGTCCTCCCCCTCCCCCCTCCCTGCGTGCTCTGCACCCGTGCTGAGAGACATGGCGTGCAGCGTCCGCCGCTGCGCTGGTACATTTACAAGCCGCCTTCAACGATGACCGGAGGACCTTCTCTGCCGGACCCCGGTAAAAATACTCACCCGTCTTCGTTCTTCAGGCTCTATTAGGGTGTGGCGGCAGTGCTGCGGGTGTGAACGCGGGCCATGTTTGAGCTGTGTTCAGTACCCTCAGGAGCTAATGGTGTCCTGTCAGCGGAAATAGAACCATTAACTAATTGAGAAGTTGGTTCTATATCCCCCCCACCCCCCCAAGTCCCACGAAACAGGGAAGCTGTTGCCAGCAGCTTCACTGTAAAATAAAAAAACCTAACAAAGTCTTTCCTAGAAAAGCTCAGTAGAGCTCCACTAGAGTGCGTCCAGTCTCCTGGGCACATTTTCTAAACTGAGGTCTGGAGGAGGGGCATAGAGGGAGGAGCCAATTCACACTATTAAAAAGTCTTAAAGTGCCGAAGGCTCTTGCGGAACCGTCTATACCCCTTGGTAGTAAAACAGACCCTAGCATCCTCTAGGACGTAAGAGAAAAAATAAGATTTTAAACCTACCGGTAAATCTTTTTCTCCTAGTCCGTAGAGGATGCTGGGGACTCCGTAAGGACCATGGGGTATAGACGGGCTCCGCAGGAGACATGGGCACTATAAAGACTTTAGATGGGTGTGCACTGGCTCCTCCCTCTTTGCCCCTCCTCCAGACCTCAGTTAGAGAACTGTGCCCAGAGGAGACGGACAGTACGAGGAAAGGATTTTTGTTAATCTAAGGGCAAGATACATACCAGCCCACACCGTACAACTCGGAACATACGAACCAGTTAACAGTACGAAACAAAACAGCATCAGCGCGAAACTGATCAAAACTGTAACATAACCCTTATGTAAGCAATAACTATATACAAGTCTTGCAGAATTTAGTCCGCATTGGGACGGGCGCCCAGCTTCATCTACAGACTAGGAGAAAATAAGAATTTACTCACCGGTAATTCTATTTCTCGTAGTCCGTAGTGGATGCTGGGAACTCCGAAAGGACCATGGGGAATAGCGGGCTCCGAAGGAGGCTGGGCACTCTAGAAAGATTTATGACTACGTGGTGTGCACTGGCTCCTCCCACTATGACCCTCCTCCAAGCCTCAGTTAGGACACTGTGCCCGGACGAGCTAACATAATAAGGAAGGATTTTGAATCCCGGGTAAGACTCATACCAGCCACACCAATCACACCGTACAACTTGTGATATTATATCCAGTTTGACAATATGAAAACAACTGAGCCTCTCAACAGATGGCTCTCAACAATAACCCTTTAGTTAGCAATAACTATGTACAAGTATTGCAGACAATCCGCACTTGTGATGGGCGCCCAGCATCCACTACGGACTACGAGAAATAGAATTACTGGTGAGTAAATTCTTATTTTCTCTGACGTCCTAGTGGATGCTGGGAACTCCGAAAGGACCATGGGGATTATACCAAAGCTCCCAAACGGGCGGGAGAGTGCGGATGACTCTGCAGCACCGAATGAGAGAACTCAAGGTCCTCCTCAGCCAGGGTATCAAATTTGTAGAATTTAGCAAACGTGTTTGCCCCTGACCAAGTAGCCGCTCGGCAAAGTTGTAAAGCCGAGACCTCTCGGGCAGCCGCCCAAGATGAGCCCACCTTCCTTGTGGAATGGGCATTGACAGATTTTGGCTGTGGCAGGCCTGCCACAGAAAGTGCAAGCTGAATTGTAGTACAATTCCAACGAGCAATAGTCTGCTTAGAAGCAGGAGCACCCAGCTTGTTGGGTGCATACAGGATAAACAGCGAGTCAGATTTTCTGACTCTAGCCGTCCTGGAAACATATTTTCAGGGCCCTGACAACGTCTAACAACTTGGAGTCCTCCAAGTCCCTAGTAGCCGCAGGCACCACAATAGGCTGGTTCAGGTGAAACGCTGACACCACCTTAGGGAGAAACTGGGGACGAGTCCTCAATTCTGCCCTATCCATATGGAAAATTAGATAAGGGCTTTTACAAGACAAAGCCGCCAATTCTGATACTCGCCTGGCAGAAGCCAAGGCCAATAACATGACCACCTTCCACGTGAGATATTTCAGATCCACGGTTTTTAGTGGCTCAAACCAATGTGAATTTAAGAAACTCAACACCACGTTGAGATCCCAAGGTGCCCCAGGGGGTACAAACGGGGGCTGAATATGCAGCACTCCTTTTACAAATGTCTGAACTTCAGGTACTGAAGCTAGTTCTTTTTGAAAGAAAATCGACAGAGCCGAGATCTGTACCTTAATGGAGCCCAGTTTTAGGCCCATATTCACTCCAGCTTGCAGGAAATGCAGAAATCGACCTAGTTGAAATTCCTCTGTTGGGGCCTTTACGGCCTCACACCATGCAACATATTTCCGCCATATGCGGTGATAATGATTTGCTGTAATCTCTTTCCTGGCTTTAATAAGCGTAGGAATGACTTCCTCCGGAATGCCCTTCTCCTTCAGGATCCGGCGTTCAACCGCCATGCCGTCAAACGCAGCCGCGGTAAGTCTTGGAACAGACAGGGCCCCTGCTGTAGCAGGTCTTGTCTGAGCGGCACTGGCCACGGGTCCTCTGAGATCATCTCTTGAAGTTCCGGGTACCACGTTCTTCTTGGCCAATCCGGAACCACGAAAATTGTGTTTACTCCTCGCTTTCTTATTATTCTCAATACCTTTGGTATGAGAGGCAGAGGAGGGAACACATAAACTGACTGGTACACCCACGGTGTCACTAGAGCGTCCACAGCTATCGCCTGAGGGTCTCTTGACCTGGCGCAATACCTCTCTAGTTGTTTGTTTAGGTGGGACGCCATCATGTCCACCTGTGGACGATCCCACTGATTTACAATAATTTGGAAGACTTCTGGATGAAGTCCCCACTCTCCCGGGTGGAGGTCGTGCCTGCTGAGAAAGTCTGCTTCCCAGTTGTCCACTCCCGGAATGAACACTGCTGACAGTGCTAGTACATGATTTTCCGCCCATCTGAGAATTCTTGTGGCTTCTGCCATTGCCATCCTGCTTCTTGTGCCGCCCTGTCGATTCACATGGGCGACTGCCGTGATGTTGTCTGACTGGATCAGCACCGGCTGGTGTAGGAGCAGGGATTTTGCTTGACTTAGGGCATTGTAAATGGCCCTTAGTTCCAGAATATTTATGTGAAGGGAAGTCTCCTGACTCGACCAAAGTCCTTGGAAGTTTCTTCCCCGTGTGACTGCCCCCCCAGCCTCGAAGGCTGGCATCTGTGGTCACCAGGACCCATTCCTGTATGCCGAATCTGCGGCCCTCCAGAAGATGAGCACTCTGCAGCCACCACAGAAGAGACACCCTGGTTCTTGGAGACAGGGTTATCAAGCGATGCATCTGAAGATGCGATCCGGACCACTTGTCCAACAGGTCCCACTGAAAGATTCTGGCATGGAACCTGCCGAATGGAATTGCTTTGTAAGAAGCTACCATCTTTCCCAGGACCCACGTGCAGTGATGCACCGATACCTGTTTTGGTTTCAGGAGGTCTCTGACTAGAGAAGACAACTCCCTGGCTTTCTCCTCCGGGAGAAACACTGGACTGTGTCCATAATCATCCCCAGGAACATTAGACGTGTCGTCAGAACCAGCTGTGACTTTGGGATATTCAGAATCCAGCCGTGCTGGTGCAGCACTTCCTGAGATAGTGCTACTCCCACCAACAACTGTTCCTTGGACCGTGCCTTTATTAGGAGATCGTCCAAGTACGGGATAATTAAAACTCCCTTTTTTCGAAGGAGTATCATAATTTCCGCCATAACCTTGGTATATACCCTCGGTGCCGTGGAGAGTCCAAACGGCAGCACCTGGAATTGGTAATGGCAATCCTGTACCACAAATCTGAGGTACTCTTGGTGAGGATGGTAAATGGGGACATGCAGGTAAGCATCCTTGATGTCCAGGGATACCATGTAATCCCCCCTCGTCCAGGCTTGCAATAACCGCCCTGAGCGATTCCATCTTGAACTTGAATTTTTTTTTTTTCTCCAATAAATGTTTATTGATGTAAGGTAAGAACATATTACAGCGAGTAACAGAAGACAGCAAATACAATTCAAACGTCATCATATCCATTTGAGACAAACAATGACTGTTTATGAACTTAACATGGCCTGCTGATGGGGGTCTCCCCGGCTAGGGCCTTATCTGAAATTCAGAGATGCTTCAGGCCGTTCTAGATGCTAGCTGCTTCAATAAAGCATTTCCAATTTTTAAAACAGTTCCAGGAGACGTTTCAGAAGAGAACAGAGTGAAAAGGAAGAAGAGAAAAAGGAAAAAAGAAAAAGGGAGGGGTTAGAGAGTCTGAGAAGAGGGAGGAAGGGGGGAGGGGAGGACACAGCGAGTCTTCCGTGTCTAGTCTGGTCGGAAGTCTGAGGTGTACGTTTCTAGCTTCAGTCGTTTCCAAGAGGACAGCGGGGGGGCCCGGGTAGGGGATCAAAGTAAATGGTCCAGGTCGCTACAGCAATGTCGAGTAAGCTTGTGAGGCCTTAAATTGGAGCCAAGGGGACCAAGTGGCCGTAAACCTTTGGTTCGTCTCCGGTGTCACCCGCAATTCCTCCATAGTCATATACCAATCTACTCTGGCGACCCACTCCCCCATGGTAGGAGGGTTAGTTGATCGCCAGTGAACCGGAATGACCGCTTTAGCTGCGCTATTAAGAAACTTTAATAGAGATTTTTTATATGTTGTCAGGGGCCACGAAGTACAGTTGAGGAGCCAGAAAGTAGGCTCCGAAGAAACCCCTGGATCCACTAACAACTTTGAAATTGCTATAACCTTGTCCCAAAAGGGACGAAGCTTGGGGCAGCTCCACCAAATATGCATCGGGGAGCCCAGATGGTTGTTGCATCTCCAACACGTATCTGTTACATTGGGAAACATTTTAGCTAATGTTTGGGGACACCTATACCAGCGAGACAGGACTTTAAAATGCGTCTCAAGAACCGAATAACTAGAGGAGCTGGCAAAGGTGGCCTGAAAGCTCCTTTCCCAATCCTCCTCCGACAAGTCTATCTGCACGTCATGGCCCCAGTCTCTGGTATATTTGGGTAGGTCTGGGAATTTATTCTCGATCAGTATCCTATAGCACCTTGAGAGGAAGTGTGGTGGGCGAGAAGGCTCCAGGCAAAGGCTCTCAAAAGCTGTTAATGGTCGACTCAGGCTCGGGCGCATAGCGCTCCCCATGGCAAAATGTTTTAATTGGAGATATTTCCAGATCTCTGAAGGCGATAGGTTCCACTTGGATTGTAGAAAGGGGAAAGGGACCATCTCTCCATGCTCCACCAACCTGCCGACACGTGTCACCCCCGCCCTTTTCCATGAGTCGAATCCCAGGCCTGAGGCAGCCGGTGGGAAATCTGGATTGTTGAACAGTGGGGTCATAGGGGAGTATTTAGATGATATGTGTGGTAGTACCCTAAGTCTGCCCCAGCGTGTAAGTGTGGGGCCAATAGTAGGATGATCCACGCATGGCAGCTTTGAGCGCCAGGGGTAGTATGCAATGGGGGCAGGCATCACCGTTCCCTCGATATGAACCCACTGTTTTATGTCATGTGGGCGCGACCATTCCATAATTCGATGGAGAATAATGGCCTCATAGTACAGAGTAAAGTGCGGTAGCTGAAGACCCCCCCTTGTGTTTAGGGCGAAAAAGGATGTCGTGTCGAAAACGTGGACGTTTATCCCCCCAGACGAAGTCCCTCACCGAATTATGTAAGTCTCTGAACCATGCTTTGGGAATGGATATCGGGAGCGCCTGGAGGAGATAAAGGACCCTCGGCAGAACATTCATCTTGATGACACTAAGCCTCCCCAGCTAGGACAGTCTTTTGTTGCTCAGTCCCGGAACTCAGAACGGAGTGAGGTCAGTAGTTTTTTGAAATTCTCGTCAAAAAGCTGTGATAAGTCTTTATGGAGTGTGACCCCCAAGTATTTGAAGCTAGAGGGATGCCAGTGGAAGGGGAAGGATTGTTTAAGGTTATCAAGAGCTTGGGAGGCCAGTGACACATTCACTGCCACTGACTTGGAGAGGTTAATCTTGAAGTTTGACATGGCACCGTACCTGTCAAGCTCGGTCATCAGGTTGGGGACAGACACCACCGGGTTGGACAGGATAGCTAACAAGTCATCTGCGAACAGTGCGAGTTTGAATTCTCTACCCCCAGCCGTGAGTCCTGAGATGTTCGGATTTAATCTAATGGCTCCCGCCAAGGCCTCCACGCAGAGGACAAAAATTAGTGGCGAGAGGGGACATCCTTGTCTAGTGCCATTCCTTATTTGAACCGGGCGGGACAGGTCTCCATTAATTTGAATCCTTGCAGAGGGGGAGTTATAAAGTGCTAAAATGCGCCCTAAACTGATCGGTCCCAACCCCAGGTGACGCAGGACCCCCTCCATGAACATCCAATCTACTCTGTCAAAAGCCTTCTCGGCATCGGTAGAAAGCACCACCATGGGTTCACGTTTGCTCGAGGCCAAGTGTATCAAATCAATGATTTTGGTGGTGTTATCGCGCGCCTCTCTTCCGGGTATGAAACCCACCTGATCCGTATGCACAATATTGGGGAGTAGCAGCTTCAATCTATTTGCTATAAGTTTAGCAAACAGCTTGACGTCTGTGTTGAGGAGGGATATGGGTCGGTAGCTAGCGCATTGAGCCGGGTCTTTCCCATCCTTTGGTATATCCGTAATGAATGCCTCTAATGATTGAGGGGAGAAACCCCGGTCGTCAGAGAGCTCATTGAATGCCAGTAGCATTTTGGGCAGGAGAGCGTTCTTAAAGAGCTTGTAATAAGAAACTGTATAGCCATCTGGGCCTGGGCTCTTTCCGGAAGGAGCTTCCTTAAGGGCTTGTTCCAGTTCCGGGAGGGAAAAGGGGAGTCTAGCCAGGCACTCTCATCTGCTGATATTTTAGGGAGTCCTGCGTCGCTAAGGTATCCCTCCACCAGGTCTCGAGTTGTCGAGAGGGATGTCGGGGTTCCTAGTGTCCGAAGATTATATAATTTGGAGTAGTACGCGTGGAAGGTTTCGGCGATGTCCTTTGTAAGGGTGCGGCGGGTCCCCCCTGCATCCTGTACCGACTGTATAAATAGCGTGGCCCTCTGCGCGCGGAGCGCCCTAGCCAATAGCTTCCCCGGTCTGTTGCCCCATTGGTAGAAGCGGTTTCTACAGAGCCTGTAGTCCCTCTTAATGTCTGCGAACAACAATTTGTTGAGAGCAGATCTCGTCTCAGTCAGGGCGATCAGTACCGATGGGGAGGGGTTCGTTTTGTGTGATGTCTCTAAGTCCTTAAGTCGCTGGAGTAAGGTAGTCTTTTCCCCGAGTCTCTCTTTTTTCAGCATGGAGCCTAGCTGTATGAGCTTTCCTCGTAGAACACACTTGTGGGCCTCCCACACCGTGACCCGGGAGACATCTGGCGTCTCATTATCTAGAAAATAGTTCTCTAAAGTCTCAAGCAGCTGGGGCTGGAACCTCGTATCCATTAGAAGTTGTTCATTCAACCGCCAGGTACATTGCTTGGAGTATAGATGGGATGTCTCCAGAATCAGGTGGACAGGAGCATGGTCCGACCAAGTGATTAGTCCAATAGCTGTTTCCCTAACTAAATGTAGGAATCTGTGAGGTAGGAGGAAATAGTCTAGTCTGGAGTAAACGTCATGGGGTCTGGAGTAGAACGTATAGTCCCTGTCCCTGGGGTGTTGAAGCCGCCAAGTGTCGATCAGCTGGTGGTCATGGAGAGACCGCCGCACCCCACGGTGCGATGCTAGGGAGGGCCTAGCCGGCGCCCCAGAGATGTCCACCTCTGGTTGAAGGGTCCAATTAAGATCGCCTCCAATAACTGGAATACCCACTATCAGGGGAGCTACGCGATTAAGAGCCTTCGCCAAGAAACTGGGTTGTGATTGGTTAGGAACGTATAGGTTAATAAATGTATATGGCTGATCAAACAGTGTGCATTTCACTAGGAGTATCCTGCCCTCCCCCAAGGATTCGGACGTTTTATCTCGGAAAGGCAAACGTTTAGATAGCAAAATAGCTACTCCCAGAGATTTACCCTTACTATTGTTGTTGTAGAAAGAATGTGGGTAGTTACGGTCTTTGAGACCCGGGGCCACTCCCACTTTGAAGTGGGTTTCCTGTAAAAACGCCACATCAGCTCTAAATGCGAAGAGGTCTCTAAGCAGCCTCGAGCGTTTCTCCGGAACATTGAGGCCCTTCACGTTAAGGGAAACCAGTTTTATATGTGTCAGTTTAGTGTCTACCGCCATCGACTGGAAACATATATGGAATGCTTAGTCCGACCCAGAAGACACGACATCTCGCACAGCATAGAGATATACAGTAGGGGGAGGGGGGGACGAGAGGGGGAAAAAGAAACAGAAACAGAAGCAAAGAGAACATAAAGAAGGTAGGTCGATGGACCTAACATATGCAGATATCAGCTGAAAAAATAAACTGAATAAATGGCAACTCTACCGCCTCCTGGGAGCTCGGACGCGCTATTCGCGTCGGAGGCCAAGAATACTCGGGCGGTGCAGGGGCGAACTGGGGGGTCAGTGCCAGCCCCAACCCCAACAGGGAATATAACATCATAATCAATAATATATCTGAACAGTTTGATCACACAACTAAGAAAAACAACCACTGAAAATAGATGGACGTTAACCAGGAACAGGTATCTCCGACCCGTACTGGTCTGGTGAACATTCGTTAGGTCGAGTACGATTTCCATGCCCCGACCACCTCCCAGCTGGGAGAGTGTGCCGCACGGCATGGAGATCCCCTGAGTCGGCAATAATTATTTTAAGCTAAGGAAGGACGCCCCGAAATTGTTCCAGTAAAGTCCTGAACCAGGCAGCGATCTTCATCTCTTCGCCGTTTGCGTGGAGGAACGCAGCTCCCTAGGGGGTCTCGGGTTGCGGTGGACAAGGTGCCAGTCGTTGTCAGGGTGGGTGAGTTCAGGTGGGGCGCCGTCGATCAGGGGCTCCTGCCATTCTGGAAGAGAGACCTGTGGTATTCCCAGCGCTTGGCAGAAAAGGGGCAAGTCGGAGGGGTCTTTAAAGGTATATAGAGTCCCATTGTGCGAGGTCTGAAGGCCAAAAGGGAAGCTCCACCTATATTTAATGCCCAGTTTCCGAAGTTCTGCTGTGAGCGGGTGTAAGGCTCTCCGTTTCTGAAGGGTCGTCCACGATAGGTCCTGGAAAATCTGGAGTTTATGAGAGGCAGTCTCTATCGCATCCATGCGGCGGGTTTTGCGAAGGATCTCCTCTTTTTCCGTCTAGTAATGAAGACGACAGATAATGTCGCGAGGGCGGTCAGACGGTGCGCCCCTGGGTCTCAAAGCTCGGTGGGCCCTGTCGAATTCAATTATGGAAGCAGGATCACGGCCCAAAATTTCATTGAAGACCGTCGTGAGGAAGTCAGTGAGGCAGGCAGGGGCAATATCCTCCGAAACTCCCCTGACCCTCAGGTTATTTCTCCTTCCGCGGTTATCCAAATCTTCTACACGGTCTTAGAGCTGTTGAAGGCAGGACGCCTGTTTGATAACGGTGGCCCTGAGGGCGTTATGTGCCGCTGCTGTGTCAGAGGAGAAGCCCTCCAGCGTAGACAGGCGGGAGCCGATGTGCGTTATTTCTACCTGAACCGCAGCTATCTGAGCGTACCGTTTCCCGGACTCTCCCTTCCAAGTGCTCAAAGTCCTGCTTAGTTGGCAGGGCCTGCAGCAGGGTCAGAATCTGGGCGAGACTTCCCGGGTCCGTCGTGGCGTGTGGAGCTGCCGTCTGTGATCCCACCTGGGAAGCCGAGTCCGAGACAGGCGAGAAACGTGGGGTCGAGGGTAGGGAGGCATCCACCGTTGGGGCTGAGCCCTGGGGGAGAAAAAATTGCTGCATGTCTACCGAAGTCGGGGTATCCATTGCACGCGTCGAGGTGAGTGTATATGATTTCCTTCCTCTCCCTTGCGATCCTTTCTTTCCTCTCACCATGGGGCACCTTAAGTACGTCAATAGAACATCAGAAGTAACGTTGTGTGATTAGAGCATCCCCCCGTCGGGGTCGGTACCGGCACGCCACCCCAGAGTCTAGGTGGCTAGCCGGCCATCAGTGTAGGAGTAAAACTTGCAAAAAAGAAATAGACCGGCCACTGGGCCATAGGTTGAGAGATAGTTCCGGGTCCTCTACGGCAAAGCGATGGCAGCTAAGTGACACAGTGAGGCCGGGCGCAGAAATGGCACTGGTGACTACAAATATGCCCTCCACGTTTCAGTTATTCATCACAGGGACCCGAGGGGACAAGGAGCATGCGTGTGGAGTGTGAGCAATGAGCTGGCTAAAACAGGGGTGACAGGAGCCTGAGAATCCCTATGTGTTGTCTCTGCTATGGGCTGCAGTGATGGTGCCAGTCCCAAGATGGCCGCCGGCTGGACTCTAAAGTTGCAGCAGCCCACTGTCTCTCTCTCTCTGTGTCCCCGGATTGCAGGGGCCCGGTCAGTGAGGGTATTGGGAGTTGGGTCCTGTATTTTCAGCCCCACAGGAAAGCCCCTTCTGCAGCCGCTACGGCAGAGTGTTTAGCGGCGCCAACCGCAAGATGGCCGCCGCGGCCCTTACCTCGGGCGTCCTCGGCGGTCAGCAGTCCCCAGCTGGAGTCTCCGTGAGCCTGGCAGAGCGTCTAGCGGTGGAGCGTGCTTCGAGAGCGGGGGAGTAAATCCGCTGAGCGGGGCTGGGCGGGTCGGATCCGGTACGGTGTTTCCTCCGGCGGCTCGCAGTCAAAATCGAGGTCCCGGCCTCAGCACCAGGGGTAGGCCGCAATCCGCAGGGGGCTTCACAGGGCCCCCCCGACTCCGCAGCACTCGCCCCCCAGCACCAGGTCGATCAGTAGGCCTAGTACAGCCCGTTGGCATGTAAAAGCGTGAGCCCAGGCACTTTAATAGGGACTTCCAAGCTGGAGCTCCACGTACTCCCAGCTTTCCCTGATGCCGGCCAAGCCACGCCCCGAACTTTAATTTTTTTATGTATGTGTTCAAGGATTTCAAATTTAAAATGGGTCTCACGAACCGTCCGGTTTCGGCATCACAAATAGTGTGGAATAGTAACCCCGGCCTTGTTGAAGTAGGGGTACCTTGATTATCACCTGCTGGGAATACAGCTTGTGAATTGCCGCTAGCACCGCCTCCCTGTCTGAGGGAGCAATCGGCAAGGCAGATTTTAGGAACCGGTGTGGTGGAGCCGCCTCGAATTCCAGTTTGTACCCCTGAGATACTATTTGAAGGATCCAGGGATCCACCTGTGAGCGAGCCCACTGATCGCTGAAATTCTTGAGGCGGGCCCCCACCGTACCTGGCTCCGCCTGTGGAGCCCCACCGTCATGCGGCAGACTTGGAAGAAGAAGCGGGGGAGGACTTTTGCTCCTGGGAACCTGCTGTTTGTTGCAGCCTTTTTTTGCCTATAGACAGAAAAGACCCTCCTTTTCCACGCTTGTTTTTCTGGGTCCGAAAGGACTGAACCTGATAAAATGGCGCCTTCTTAGGCTGTGAGGGGACATGGGGTAAAAATGCTGACTTCCCAGACGTTGCTGTGGAAACTAGGTCCGAGAGACCATCCCCAAATAATTCCTCCCCCTTATAAGGCAAAACTTCCATGTGCCTTTTGGAATCTGCATCTCCCTTCCACTGGCGAGTCCATAAGCATCTCCTAGCAGAAATGGACAATGCACTTACTTTAGATGCCAGCCAGCAGATTTCCCTCTGTGCCTCTCTCAATATAAGACTGAGTCTTTGATATGATCTATAGTTAGCAGAATCGTGTCTCTGTCTAGTGTGTCAATATTTTCTGACAGTTTATCTGACCACGCAGCGGCAGCACTGCACATCCAAGCTGACGCAATAGCTGGTCTAAGTATAATGCCTGAGTGTGTATATACTAGAGATGAGCGGGTTCGGTTTCTCTGAATCCGAACCCGCCAGAACTTCATGTTTTTTTCACGGGTCCGAGCAGACTCGGATCCTCCCGCCTTGCTCGGTTAACCCGAGCGCGCCCGAACGTCATCATGACGCTGTCGGATTCTCGCGAGACTCGGATTCTATATAAGGAGCCGCGCGTCGCCGCCATTTTCACACGTGCATTGAGATTGATAGGGAGAGGACGTGGCTGGCGTCCTCTCCATTTAGATTAGGGTTGAGAGAGAGAGAGAGATTGCTGTGATACTGTAGAAGAGAGTGCAGACAGAGTTTAGTGACTGACGACCACAGTGACCACCAGAGACAGTGCAGTTGTTTGTTTTATTTAATATATCCGTTCTCTGCCTGAAAAAAACGATACACACAGTGACTCAGTCTGTGTGCACTGCTCAGCCCAGTGTGCTGCACATCAATGTATATAAAGCTTATAATTGTGGGGGAGACTGGGGAGCACTGCAGGTTGTTATAGCAGGAGCCAGGAGTACATGATAATATTATATTAAAATTAAACAGTGCAAACTTTTGCTGCAGGAGTGCCACTGCCAGTGTGACCAGTGACCTGACCACCAGTATATATAATATTAGTAGTATTGTATACTATCTCTTTATCAACCAGTCTATATTAGCAGCAGACACAGTACAGTGCGGTAGTTCACGGCTGTGGCTACCTCTGTGTCGGCACTCGGCAGGCAGTCCGTCCATCCATAATTGTATATACCACCTAACCGTGTTTTTTTTTTCTTTCTTTATAGTCGTCACGGTCATACTAGTTACGAGTATACTACTATCTCTTTATCAACCAGTGTACAGTGCGGTAGTTCACGGCTGTGGCTACCTCTGTGTCGGAACTCGGCAGGCAGTCCGTCCATCCATAATTGTATATACCACCTAACCGTGGTTTTTTTTTCTTTCTTTATACAGTCGTCATACTAGTTACGAGTATACTACTATCTCTTTATCAACCAGTGTACAGTGCGGTAGTTCACGGCTGTGGCTACCTCTGTGTCGGAACTCGGCAGGCAGTCCGTCCATCCATAATTGTATATACCACCTAACCGTGGTTTTTTTTTCTTTCTTTATACAGTCGTCATACTAGTTACGAGTATACTACTATCTCTTTATCAACCAGTGTACAGTGCGGTAGTTCACGGCTGTGGCTACCTCTGTGTCGGCACTCGGCAGGCAGTCCGTCCATCCATAATTGTATATACCACCTAACCGTGTTTTTTTTTTCTTTCTTTATAGTCGTCACGGTCATACTAGTTACGAGTATACTACTATCTCTTTATCAACCAGTGTACAGTGCGGTAGTTCACGGCTGTGGCTACCTCTGTGTCGGAACTCGGCAGGCAGTCCGTCCATCCATAATTGTATATACCACCTAACCGTGGTTTTTTTTTCTTTCTTTATACAGTCGTCATACTAGTTACGAGTATACTACTATCTCTTTATCAACCAGTGTACAGTGCGGTAGTTCACGGCTGTGGCTACCTCTGTGTCGGCACTCGGCAGGCAGTCTGTCCATCCATAATTGTATATACCACCTAACCGTGGTTTTTTTTTCTTTCTTTATAGTCGTCACGGTCATACTAGTTACGAGTATACTACTATCTCTTTATCAACCAGTGTACAGTGCGGTAGTTCACGGCTGTGGCTACCTCTGTGTCGGAACTCGGCAGGCAGTCCGTCCATCCATAATTGTATATACCACCTAACCGTGGTTTTTTTTTTTCTTTCTTTATACAGTCGTCATACTAGTTACGAGTATACTACTATCTCTTTATCAACCAGTGTACAGTGCGGTAGTTCACGGCTGTGGCTACCTCTGTGTCGGAACTCGGCAGGCAGTCCGTCCGTCCATAATTGTATATACCACCTAACCGTGGTTTTTTTTTCTTTCTTTATACAGTCGTCATACTAGTTACGAGTATACTACTATCTCTTTATCAACCAGTGTACAGTGCGGTAGTTCACGGCTGTGGCTACCTCTGTGTCGGCACTCGGCAGGCAGTCCGTCCATCCATAATTGTATATACCACCTAACCGTGTTTTTTTTTTCTTTCTTTATAGTCGTCACGGTCATACTAGTTACGAGTATACTACTATCTCTTTATCAACCAGTGTACAGTGCGGTAGTTCACGGCTGTGGCTACCTCTGTGTCGGAACTCGGCAGGCAGTCCGTCCATCCATAATTGTATATACCACCTAACCGTGGTTTTTTTTTCTTTCTTTATACAGTCGTCATACTAGTTACGAGTATACTACTATCTCTTTATCAACCAGTGTACAGTGCGGTAGTTCACGGCTGTGGCTACCTCTGTGTCGGCACTCGGCAGGCAGTCCGTCCATCCATAATTGTATATACCACCTAACCGTGGTTTTTTTTTCTTTCTTTATAGTCGTCACGGTCATACTAGTTACGAGTATACTACTATCTCTTTATCAACCAGTGTACAGTGCGGTAGTTCACGGCTGTGGCTACCTCTGTGTCGGAACTCGGCAGGCAGTCCGTCCATCCATAATTGTATATACCACCTAACCGTGGTTTTTTTTTCTTTCTTTATACAGTCGTCATACTAGTTACGAGTATACTACTATCTCTTTATCAACCAGTGTACAGTGCGGTAGTTCACGGCTGTGGCTACCTCTGTGTCGGCACTCGGCAGGCAGTCCGTCCATCCATAATTGTATATACCACCTAACCGTGTTTTTTTTTTCTTTCTTTATAGTCGTCACGGTCATACTAGTTACGAGTATACTACTATCTCTTTATCAACCAGTGTACAGTGCGGTAGTTCACGGCTGTGGCTACCTCTGTGTCGGAACTCGGCAGGCAGTCCGTCCATCCATAATTGTATATACCACCTAACCGTGGTTTTTTTTTTCTTTCTTTATACAGTCGTCATACTAGTTACGAGTATACTACTATCTCTTTATCAACCAGTGTACAGTGCGGTAGTTCACGGCTGTGGCTACCTCTGTGTCGGCACTCGGCAGGCAGTCCGTCCATCCATCCATAATTGTATATACCACCTAACCGTGGTTTTTTTTTCTTTCTTTATAGTCGTCACGGTCATACTAGTTACGAGTATACTACTATCTCTTTATCAACCAGTGTACAGTGCGGTAGTTCACGGCTGTGGCTACCTCTGTGTCGGCACTCGGCAGGCAGTCCGTCCATCCATAATTGTATATACCACCTAACCGTGTTTTTTTTTTCTTTCTTTATAGTCGTCACGGTCATACTAGTTACGAGTATACTACTATTTCTTTATCAACCAGTGTACAGTGCGGTAGTTCACGGCTGTGGCTACCTCTGTGTCGGAACTCGGCAGGCAGTCCGTCCATCCATAATTGTATATACCACCTAACCGTGGTTTTTTTTTCTTTCTTTATACAGTCATCATACTAGTTACGAGTATACTACTATCTCTTTATCAACCAGTGTACAGTGCGGTAGTTCACGGCTGTGGCTACCTCTGTGTCGGCACTCGGCAGGCAGTCCGTCCATCCATAATTGTATATAACACCTAACCGTGTTTTTTTTTTCTTTCTTTATAGTCGTCACGGTCATACTAGTTACGAGTATACTACTATCTCTTTATCAACCAGTGTACAGTGCGGTAGTTCACGGCTGTGGCTACCTCTGTGTCGGAACTCGGCAGGCAGTCCGTCCATCCATAATTGTATATACCACCTAACCGTGGTTTTTTTTTTCTTTCTTTATACAGTCGTCATACTAGTTACGAGTATACTACTATCTCTTTATCAACCAGTGTACAGTGCGGTAGTTCACGGCTGTGGCTACCTCTGTGTCGGAACTCGGCAGGCAGTCCGTCCATCCATAATTGTATATACCACCTAACCGTGTTTTTTTTTTCTTTCTTTATACAGTCGTCATACTAGTTACGAGTATACTACTATCTCTTTATCAACCAGTGTACAGTGCGGTAGTTCACGGCTGTGGCTACCTCTGTGTCGGCACTCGGCAGGCAGTCCGTCCATCCATAATTGTATATACCACCTAACCGTGGTTTTTTTTCTTTCTTTATAGTCGTCACGGTCATACTAGTTACGAGTATACTACTATCTCTTTATCAACCAGTGTACAGTGCGGTAGTTCACGGCTGTGGCTACCTCTGTGTCGGAACTCGGCAGGCAGTCCGTCCATCCATAATTGTATATACCACCTAACCGTGGTTTTTTTTTCTTTCTTTATACAGTCGTCATACTAGTTACGAGTATACTACTATCTCTTTATCAACCAGTGTACAGTGCGGTAGTTCACGGCTGTGGCTACCTCTGTGTCGGCACTCGGCAGGCAGTCCGTCCATCCATAATTGTATATACCACCTAACCGTGGTTTTTTTTTTTTTCTTTATACAGTAGTCATACTAGTTACGAGTATACTACTATCTCTTTATCAACCAGTGTACAGTGCGGTAGTTCACGGCTGTGGCTACCTCTGTGTCGGCACTCGGCAGGCAGTCCGTCCATCCATCCATAATTGTATATACCACCTAACCGTGGTTTTTTTTTCTTTCTTTATAGTCGTCACGGTCATACTAGTTACGAGTATACTACTATCTCTTTATCAACCAGTGTACAGTGCGGTAGTTCACGGCTGTGGCTACCTCTGTGTCGGCACTCGGCAGGCAGTCCGTCCATCCATAATTGTATATACCACCTAACCGTGTTTTTTTTTTCTTTCTTTATAGTCGTCACGGTCATACTAGTTACGAGTATACTACTATTTCTTTATCAACCAGTGTACAGTGCGGTAGTTCACAGCTGTGGCTACCTCTGTGTCGGAACTCGGCAGGCAGTCCGTCCATCCATAATTGTATATACCACCTAACCGTGGTTTTTTTTTCTTTCTTTATACAGTCATCATACTAGTTACGAGTATACTACTATCTCTTTATCAACCAGTGTACAGTGCGGTAGTTCACGGCTGTGGCTACCTCTGTGTCGGCACTCGGCAGGCAGTCCGTCCATCCATAATTGTATATAACACCTAACCGTGTTTTTTTTTTCTTTCTTTATAGTCGTCACGGTCATACTAGTTACGAGTATACTACTATCTCTTTATCAACCAGTGTACAGTGCGGTAGTTCACGGCTGTGGCTACCTCTGTGTCGGAACTCGGCAGGCAGTCCGTCCATCCATAATTGTATATACCACCTAACCGTGGTTTTTTTTTTCTTTCTTTATACAGTCGTCATACTAGTTACGAGTATACTACTATCTCTTTATCAACCAGTGTACAGTGCGGTAGTTCACGGCTGTGGCTACCTCTGTGTCGGAACTCGGCAGGCAGTCCGTCCATCCATAATTGTATATACCACCTAACCGTGTTTTTTTTTTCTTTCTTTATACAGTCGTCATACTAGTTACGAGTATACTACTATCTCTTTATCAACCAGTGTACAGTGCGGTAGTTCACGGCTGTGGCTACCTCTGTGTCGGCACTCGGCAGGCAGTCCGTCCATCCATAATTGTATATACCACCTAACCGTGGTTTTTCTTTCTTTCTTTATAGTCGTCACGGTCATACTAGTTACGAGTATACTACTATCTCTTTATCAACCAGTGTACAGTGCGGTAGTTCACGGCTGTGGCTACCTCTGTGTCGGAACTCGGCAGGCAGTCCGTCCATCCATAATTGTATATACCACCTAACCGTGGTTTTTTTTTCTTTCTTTATACAGTCGTCATACTAGTTACGAGTATACTACTATCTCTTTATCAACCAGTGTACAGTGCGGTAGTTCACGGCTGTGGCTACCTCTGTGTCGGCACTCGGCAGGCAGTCCGTCCATCCATAATTGTATATACCACCTAACCGTGGTTTTTTTTTCTTTCTTTATACAGTCGTCATACTAGTTACGAGTATACTACTATCTCTTTATCAACCAGTGTACAGTGCGGTAGTTCACGGCTGTGGCTACATCTGTGTCGGAACTCGGCAGGCAGTCCGTCCATCCATAATTGTATATACCACCTAACCGTGGTTTTTTTTTCTTTCTTTATACAGTCGTCATACTAGTTACAAGTATACTACTATCTCTTTATCAACCAGTGTACAGTGCGGTAGTTCACGGCTGTGGCTACCTCTGTGTCGGCACTCGGCAGGCAGTCCGTCCATCCATCCATAATTGTATATACCACCTAACCGTGGTTTTTTTTTCTTTCTTTATAGTCGTCACGGTCATACTAGTTACGAGTATACTACTATCTCTTTATCAACCAGTGTACAGTGCGGTAGTTCACGGCTGTGGCTACCTCTGTGTCGGCACTCGGCAGGCAGTCCGTCCATCCATAATTGTATATACCACCTAACCGTGTTTTTTTTTTCTTTCTTTATACAGTCGTCATACTAGTTACGAGTATACTACTATCTCTTTATCAACCAGTGTACAGTGCGGTATTTCACGGCTGTGGCTACCTCTGTGTCGGCACTCGGCAGGCAGTCCGTCCATCCATAATTGTATATACCACCTAACCGTGTTTTTTTTTTCTTTCTTTATAGTCGTCACGGTCATACTAGTTACGAGTATACTACTATCTCTTTATCAACCAGTGTACAGTGCGGTAGTTCACGGCTGTGGCTACCTCTGTGTCGGAACTCGGCAGGCAGTCCGTCCATCCATAATTGTATATACCACCTAACCGTGGTTTTTTTTTCTTTCTTTATACAGTTGTCATACTAGTTACGAGTATACTACTATCTCTTTATCAACCAGTGTACAGTGCGGTAGTTCACGGCTGTGGCTACCTCTGTGTCGGCACTCGGCAGGCAGTCCGTCCATCCATAATTGTATATACCACCTAACCGTGGTTTTTTTTTTCTTTCTTTATAGTCGTCACGGTCATACTAGTTACGAGTATACTACTATCTCTTTATCAACCAGTGTACAGTGCGGTAGTTCACGGCTGTGGCTACCTCTGTGTCGGAACTCGGCAGGCAGTCCGTCCATCCATAATTGTATATACCACCTAACCGTGTTTTTTTTATACCACCTAACCGTGGCAGTCCTTCCATAATTGTATACTAGTATCCAATCCATCCATCTCCATTGTTTACCTGAGGTGCCTTTTAGTTCTGCCTATTAAAATATGGAGAACAAAAATGTTGAGGTTCCAAAATTAGGGAAAGATCAAGATCCACTTCCACCTCGTGCTGAAGCTGCTGCCACTAGTCATGGCCGAGACGATGAAATGCCAGCAACGTCGTCTGCCAAGGCCGATGCCCAATGTCATAGTACAGAGCATGTCAAATCCAAAACACCAAATATCAGAAAAAAAAGGACTCCAAAACCTAAAATAAAATTGTCGGAGGAGAAGCGTAAACTTGCCAATATGCCATTTACCACACGGAGTGGCAAGGAACGGCTGAGGCCCTGGCCTATGTTCATGGCTAGTGGTTCAGCTTCACATGAGGATGGAAGCACTCAGCCTCTCGCTAGAAAAATGAAAAGACTCAAGCTGGCAAAAGCAGCACAGCAAAGAACTGTGCATTCTTCGAAATCCCAAATCCACAAGGAGAGTCCAATTGTGTCGGTTGCGATGCCTGACCTTCCCAACACTGGACGTGAAGAGCATGCGCCTTCCACCATTTGCACGCCCCCCGCAAGTGCTGGAAGGAGCACCCGCAGTCCAGTTCCTGATAGTCAGATTGAAGATGTCAGTGTTGAAGTACACCAGGATGAGGAGGATATGGGTGTTGCTGGCGCTGGGGAGGAAATTGACCAGGAGGATTCTGATGGTGAGGTGGTTTGTTTAAGTCAGGCACCCGGGGAGACACCTGTTGTCCGTGGGAGGAATATGGCCGTTGACATGCCTGGTGAAAATACCAAAAAAATCAGCTCTTCGGTGTGGAAGTATTTCACCAGAAATGCGGACAACAGGTGTCAAGCCGTGTGTTCCCTTTGTCAAGCTGTAATAAGTAGGGGTAAGGACGTTAACCACCTCGGAACATCCTCCCTTATACGTCACCTGCAGCGCATTCATAATAAGTCAGTGACAAGTTCAAAAACTTGGGCCGACAGCGGAAGCAGTCCACTGACCAGTAAATCCCTTCCTCTTGTAACCAAGCTCACGCAAACCACCCCACCAACTCCCTCAGTGTCAATTTCCTCCTTCCCCAGGAATGCCAATAGTCCTGCAGGCCATGTCACTGGCAATTCTGACGATTCTTCTCCTGCCTGGGATTCCTCCGATGCATCCTTGCGTGTAACGCCTACTGCTGCTGGCGCTGCTGTTGTTGCTGCTGGGAGTCGATGGTCATCCCAGAGGGGAAGTCGTAAGCCCGCTTGTACTACTTCCAGTAAGCAATTGACTGTTCAACAGTCCTTTGCGAGGAAGATGAAATATCACAGCAGTCATCCTGCTGCAAAGCGGATAACTGAGGCCTTGACAACTATGTTTGTGTGTGAGACGTGCGTCCGGTATCCGCCGTTAGTTCACAGGGAACTAGACATTTTATTGAGGCAGTGTGCCCCCGTTACCAAATACCATCTAGGTTCCACTTCTCTAGGCAGGCGATACCGAAAATGTACACGGACCTCAGAAAAAGACTCACCAGTGTCCTAAAAAATTCAGTTGTACCCAATGTCCACTTAACCACGGACATGTGGACAAGTGGAGCAGGGCAGGGTCAGGACTATATGACTGTGACAGCCCACTGGGTAGATGTATGGACTCCCGCCGCAAGAACAGCAGCGGTGGCACCAGTAGCAGCATCTCGCAAACACCAACTCTTTCCTAGGCAGGCTACGCTTTGTATCACCGGTTTCCAGAATACGCACACAGCTGAAAACCTCTTACGGCAACTGAGGAAGATCATCGCGGAATGGCTTACCCCAATTGGACTCTCCTGTGGATTTGTGGCATCGGACAACGCCAGCAATATTGTGCGTGCATTAAATCTGGGCAAATTCCAGCACGTCCCATGTTTTGCACATACCTTGAATTTGGTGGTGCAGAATTTTTTAAAAAACGACAGGGGCGTGCAAGAGATGCTGTCGGTGGCCAGAAAAATTGCAGGACACTTTCGGCGTACAGGCAGCACGTACAGAAGACTGGAGCACCACCAAAAACGCCTGAACCTGCCCTGCCATCATCTGAAGCAGGAGGTGGTAACGAGGTGGAATTCAACCCTCTATATGCTTCAGAGGTTGGAGGAGCAGCAAAAGGCCATTCAAGCCTATACAACTGAGCACGATATAGGAGGTGGAATGCACCTGTCTCAAGCGCAGTGGAGAATGATTTCAACGTTGTGCAAGGTTCTGCAACCTTTTGAACTTGCCACACGTGAAGTCAGTTCAGACACTGCCAGCCTGAGTCAGGTCATTCCCCTCATCAGGCTTTTGCAGAAGAAGCTGGAGACATTGAAGGAGGAGCTAAGACAGAGCGATTCCGCTAGGCATGTGGGACTTGTGGATGGAGCCCTTAATTCGCTTAACAAGGATTCACGGGTGGTCAATCTGTTGAAATCAGAGCACTACATTTTGGCCACCGTGCTCGATCCTAGATTTAAAACCTACCTTGGATCTCTCTTTCCGGCGCACACAAGTCTGCTGGGTTTCAAAGACCTGCTGGTGAGAAAATTGGCAAGTCAAGCGGAACGCGACCTGTCAACATCTCCTCCTTCACATTCTCCCGCAACTGGGGGTGCGAGGAAAAGGCTCAGAATTCCGAGCCCACCCGCTGGCGGTGATGCAGGGCAGTCTGGAGCGACTGCTGATGCTGACATCTGGTCCGGACTGAAGGACCTGACAACGATTACGGACATGTCGTCTACTGTCACTGCATATGATTCTCTCACCATTGATAGAATGGTGGAGGATTATATGAGTGACCGCATCCAAGTAGGCACGTCACACAGTCCGTACTTATACTGGCAGGAAAAAGAGGCAATTTGGAGGCCCTTGCACAAACTGGCTTTATTCTACCTAAGTTGCCCTCCCACAAGTGTGTACTCCGAAAGAGTGTTTAGTGCCGCCGCTCACCTTGTCAGCAATCGGCGTACGAGGTTACATCCAGAAAATGTGGAGAAGATGATGTTCATTAAAATGAATTATAATCAATTCCTCCGCGGAGACATTGACCAGCAGCAATTGCCTCCACAAAGTACACAGGGAGCGGACATGGTGGATTCCAGTGGGGACGAATTGATAATCTGTGAGGAGGGGGATGTACACGGTGATATATCGGAGGATGATGATGAGGTGGACATCTTGCCTCTGTAGAGCCAGTTTGTGCAAGGAGAGATTAATTGCTTCTTTTTTGGTGGGGGTCCAAACCAACCCGTCATTTCAGTCACAGTCGTGTGGCAGACCCTGTCACTGAAATGATGGGTTGGTTAAAGTGTGCATGTCCTGTTTATACAACATAAGGGTGGGTGGGAGGGCCCAAGGACAATTCCATCTTGCACCTCCTTTTTTTTCTTTCATTTTTCTTTGCGTCATGTGCTGTTTGGGGAGGGTTTTTTGGAAGGGACATCCTGCGTGACACTGCAGTGCCACTCCTAGATGGGCCCGGTGTTTGTGTCGGCCACTAGGGTCGCTTATCTTACTCACACAGTCAGCTACCTCATTGCGCCTCTTTTTTTCTTTGCGTCATGTGCTGTTTGGGGAGGGTTTTTTGGAAGGGACATCCTGCGTGACACTGCAGTGCCACTCCTAGATGGGCCCGGTGTTTGTGTCGGCCACTAGGGTCGCTTATCTTACTCACACAGTCAGCTACCTCATTGCGCCTCTTTTTTTCTTTGCGTCATGTGCTGTTTGGGGAGGGTTTTTTGGAAGGGCCATCCTGCGTGACACTGCAGTGCCACTCCTAGATGGGCCCGGTGTTTGTGTCGGCCACTAGGGTCGCTTATCTTACTCACACAGTCAGCTACCTCATTGCGCCTCTTTTTTTCTTTGCGTCATGTGCTGTTTGGGGAGGGTTTTTTGGAAGGGACATCCTGCGTGACACTGCAGTGCCACTCCTAGATGGGCACGGTGTTTGTGTCGGCCACTAGGGTCGCTTATCTTACTCACACAGTCAGCTACCTCATTGCGCCTCTTTTTTTCTTTGCGTCATGTGCTGTTTGGGGAGGGTTTTTTGGAAGGGACATCCTGCGTGACACTGCAGTGCCACTCCTAGATGGGCCCGGTGTTTGTGTCGGCCACTAGGGTCGCTTATCTTACTCACACAGTCAGCTACCTCATTGCGCCTCTTTTTTTCTTTGCGTCAAGTGCTGTTTGGGGAGGGTTTTTTGGAAGGGACATCCTGCGTGACACTGCAGTGCCACTCCTAGATGGGCACGGTGTTTGTGTCGGCCACTAGGGTCGCTTATCTTATTCACACAGTCAGCTACCTCATTGCGCCTCTTTTTTTCTTTGCGTCATGTGCTGTTTGGGGAGGGTTTTTTGGAAGGGACATCCTGCGTGACACTGCAGTGCCACTCCTAGATGGGCACGGTGTTTGTGTCGGCCACTAGGGTCGCTTATCTTACTCACACAGCGACCTCGGTGCAAATTTTAGGACTAAAAATAATATTGTGAGGTGTGAGGTGTTCAGAATAGACTGAAAATGAGTGTAAATTATGGTTTTTGAGGTTAATAATACTTTGGGATCAAAATGACCCCCAAATTCTATGATTTAAGCTGTTTTTTAGTGTTTTTTGAAAAAAATACCCGAATCCAAAACACACCCGAATCCGACAAAAAAAATTTGGTGAGGTTTTGCCAAAACACGTCCGCGGAACCGAACCCAAAACCAAAACACAAAACCCGAAAAATTTCAGGCGCTCATCTCTAGTATATACAGACTTCAGGATCGCCTCCTGCCTTCTACCAGCAGGTTCCTTAAGGGCGGCCGTATCCTGAGACGGTAGTGCCACCTTTTTAGACAAACGTGTGAGCGCTTTATCCACCCTAGGGGGTGTTTCCCAACGTGACCTATCCTCTGGCGGGAAAGGGAACGCCATTAGTACCTTCTTAGGAATTACCAATTTTTTATCAGGGGAAAACCACGCTTCTTCACACACTTCATTTAATTCCTCAAATGGGGGAAAAACTACGGGTAGTTTTTTCTCCCCAAACATAATACCCTTCTTAGTGGTACCTGGAGTTATATCAGAAATGTTTAACACCTCTTTCATTGCCTCAATCATGCAGTGAATGGCCTTAGTGGGCATTAGATTAGACTCATCGTCGTCGACACTGGTGTCAGTATCAGTGTCGACATCTGTCTGAGGTAACGGGCGTTTTACAGCCCCTGAAGACCTTTGAGACACCTTGACAGGCACGAGCTGAGAACTCGGCTGTCCCACATTTGGCATGTCGTCAAATATTTTATGTAAGGAGTCTATATGTGCACTCATCTTTCCATAAGTTCATCCACTCAGGTGTCTGCCCCGCAGGGGGTTACATCCCTTCCAAAGGCATCTGCTCCGCCTCCACATCATTATCCTCATCAAACATGACGACACAGCCGTACCGACACACCGCAGACACATAGGGAATGCTCTAAACGAGGACAGGACCCACAAAAGCCCTTTGGGGGGACAGAGTGAGAGTATGCCAGCACACACCAGAGCGCTATATAATGCAGGGACTAACTGAGTTATGTCCCCTATAGCTGCTGTTTTTATATAATGTATATTGCGCCTAAATTTAGTGCCCCCCCTCTCTCTTTTTTTTTACCCTTTTCTGTAGTGTAGACTGCAGGGGAGAGCCAGGGAGCTTCCTTCCAGCGGAGCTGTGAGGGAAAAATGGTGCCAGTGTGCTGAGGGAGATAGCTCCGCCCCTTTTCCGCGGACTATTCTCCCGCTTTTTTCTGGAATCTGGCAGGGGTATTTACCACATATATAGCATCTGGGGCTATATATTGTGGTATTTTTGCCAGCCAAGGTGTTTTTATTGCTGCTCAGGGCGCCCCCTCCCAGCGCCCTGCACCCTCAGTGACCGGAGTGTGAAGTGTGTATGAGGAGCAATGGCGCACAGCTGAAGTGCTGTGCGCTACCTTGGTGAAGACAGAAGTCTTCATGCCGCCGATTTTCCGGACCTCTTCTTGCTTCTGGCTCTGTAAGGGGGACGGCGGCGCGGCTCCGGGACCGAACATCAAGGCTGGGCCTGCGGTCGATCCCTCTGGAGCTAATGGTGTCCAGTAGCCTAAGAAGCCCAAACTGGCTGCAAGCAGGCAGGTTCGCTTCTTCTCCCCTTAGTCCCTCGCTGCAGTGAGCCTGTTGCCAGCAGGTCTCACTGAAAATAAAAAACCTAAACTATACTTTCTTTCTAAAGGCTCAGGAGAGCCCCTAGTGTGCATCCAACCTCGGCCGGGCACAAAATCTAACTGAGGCTTGGAGGAGGGTCATAGTGGGAGGAGCCAGTGCACACCAGGTAGTCATAAATCTTTCTAGAGTGCCCAGCCTCCTTTGGAGCCCGCTATTCCCCATGGTCCTTTCGGAGTTCACAGCATCCACTAGGACGTCAGAGAAAAAGATTTACCGGTAGGTTTAAAATCTTATTTTCTCTTACGTCCTACAGGATGCTGGGGACTCCGTAAGCACCATGGGGATTATACCAAAGCTCCAGACCGGTCGGGAGAGTGCGGATGACTCTGCAGCACCGATTGAGCAAACAGAAGGTCCTCCTCAACCAAGGTATCAAACTTGTAGAATTTAGCAAAAGTGTTTGAACCCGACCAAGTCGCCGCTCGGCAAAGCTGTAATGCCGAGATGCCACTGGCAGCTGCCCAAGAAGAGCCCACCTTTCTAGTGGAATGGGTCGTTACCGAATTTGGTAATGGCAATCCAGCCGTAGAATGAGCCTGCTGAATCGTGTTACAGATCCAGCGAGCAATAATCTGTTTAGATGCAGGAGTGCCAAGCTTGTTGGCTGCATACAGGACAAACAGTGCCTCTGTTTTCCTAACCCGAGCCATCCTGGCTACATAAATATTTAAGGCCCTGGCTACATCAAGGGACTTGGAATCCTCCAAGTCACCCGTAGCCCCAGGCACCACGATAGGTTGGTTCATATGAAAAGATGAAACCACCTTAGGCAAAAATTGAGGACGAGTCCATAATTCTGCTCTATCCACATGGAAAATCAGATAGGGGCTCTTGTGAGACAAAGCCACCAATTCGGACACCCGCCTTGCAGATGCCAAGGCCAACAACATGACCACCTTCCAAGTGAGAAATTTTAAATCCACCGTTTGAAGAGGCTCAAACCAGTGAGATTTTAGGAACTGTAACACCACGTTAAGGTCCCATGGTGCCACTGGGGGCACAAAAGGAGGCTGGATGTGCAGCACTCCCTTTACAAAAGTCTGGACTTCTGGGAGAGAAGCCAATTCCTTCTGAAAGAATATAGATAGGGCCGAAATCTGTACCTTAATGGAGCCTAACTTCAGGCCCATATCCACTCCTGTCTGTAGAAAGTGGAGAAAACGGCCCAGATGGAAATCTTCAGTAGGAGCATTCTTGGCTTCACACCAAGATACATACTTCCTCCAGATGCGGTGATAATACAGACACTGCAGGGTCACTGCATCTCATGTGCTCATATAGTGAGGGGACCTTACATCATACAGACACTGCAGGGTCACTACATCGCATGTGCTCCTATAGTGAAGGGACCGTACATCATACAGACACTGCAGGGTCACTGCATCTCAAGTGATCCTATTGTGAGGGGACCGCACATCATACAGACACTGCAGGGTCACTGCATCTCATGTGATCCTATTGTGAGGGGACCATACATCATACAGACACTGCAGGGTCACTACATCTCATGTGCTCCTATAGTGAAGGGACCGTACATCATACAGACACTGCAGGGTCACTACAAATCATGTGGTCCTATTGTGAGGAGACTGTACATCATACAGACACTGCAGGGTCACTGCATCGCATGTGCTCCTATTGTGAGGGGACCATTCATCATACAGACACTGCAGGGTCACTGCATCTCATGTGCTCCTATTGTGAGGAGACCGCACATCATATACACTGCAGGGTCACTACATCTCATGTGCTCCTATTGTGAGGGGACGGTACATCATACAGACACTGCAGGGTCACTGCATCTCGTGCTCCTATTGTGAGGGGACCGTACATCATACAGACACTGCAGGGTCACTACATCTCATGTGCTCCTATTGTGAGGATACCGTACGTCATACTGAAACTGCAGGGTCACTGCATCTCATGTGAACCTACTGTGAGGGGACCGTACGTCATACAGACACTGCAGATTCACTGCATCGCATGTGCTCCTATTGTGAGGGGTACATTCATCATAAAGACACTGCAGAGTCACTATATCTCATGTGCTCCATTTCTGATGGGACCGTACATCATACAGACACTGCAGGGTCACTGCATCTCGTGCTCCTATTGTGAGGGGACCGTACATCATACAGATACTGCAGGGTCACTACATCTCATGTGCTCCTATTGTGAGAGGACCATACATCATACAGACACTGTAGGGTCACTACATATCATGTGCTCCTTTTGTGAGGGGACCATTCATCATATAGACACTGCAGGGTCACTACATCTCGTGCTCCTATTCTGAGTTGACCGTACATCACACAGACACTGCAGAGTCACTGAATGTCATGTGCTCCTATTGTGAGGGGACCGTACATCATACATACACTGCAGGGTCACTGCATGTCATGTGCTCCTTTTGTGAGGGTACCATTCATCATACAGACTCTGCAGTGTCACTACAACTCGCGCTCCTATTGTGAGGAGTCCGCACATCACACAGACACTGCAGGGTCACTGCATCTCATGTGCTCCTACTGTGAGGGGACCATTCATCATATAGACACTGCAGGGTCACTACATCTCGTGCTCCTATTGTGAGGAGACCGCACATCATACAGACACTGCAGGGTCACTGCATCTCATGTGCTTCAATTATGAGGGGACCGCACATCATACAGACACTGCAGGGTCACTACATCTCATGTGCTACTACTGTGAGGGAAGCATACAACATACAGACACTGCAGGGTCACTGCATGTCATGTGCTCCTACTGTGAGGGGACCGTACAACGTACAGACACTGCAGGGTTACTGCATCTCATGTGCTCCTATTGTGAGGGGACCGTACATCATACAGACACTGCAGGGTCACTACATCTCATGTGCTCCTATTGTGAGGATACCGTACGTCATACTGAAACTGCAGGGTCACTGCATCTCATGTGAACCTACTGTGAGGGGACCGTACGTCATACAGACACTGCAGATTCACTGCATCGCATGTGCTCCTATTGTGAGGGGTACATTCATCATAAAGACACTGCAGAGTCACTATATCTCATGTGCTCCATTTCTGATGGGACCGTACATCATACAGACACTGCAGGGTCACTGCATCTCATGTGCTCCAATTGTGTGGTGAGCGTACATAATACAGACACTGCAGGGTCACTGCATCTCATGTGCTCCTATGGTGAGGGGACCGTACATTATACAGACACTGCAGGGTCACTGCATATCATGTGGTCCTATTGTGAGGGGACCATACATCATACAGATACTGCAGGGTCACTACATCTCATGTGCTCCTATTGTGAGTTGACCGTACATCATACAGACACTGCAGGGTCATGGCATGTCATGTGCTCCTACTGGGAGGGGACCGTACTACATACAGACACTGCAGGGTCACTGCATCTCATGTGATCCTATTGTGAGGGGACCATTCATCATACAGACACTGCAGGGTCACTGCATCTCATGTGCTTCAATTCTGAGGGGACCGCACATCATACAGACACTGCAGGGTCAATACATCTTATGTGCTTCAATTCTGAGGGGACCGCACATCATACAGACACTGAAGGGTCACTGCATGTCATGTGCTCCTACTGTGAGGGGACCGTACAACGTACAGACACTGCAGGGTCACGGCATCTCCTTAGCTCCTATTGTGAGGGGACCGTACATCATACAGACACTGTAGGGTCACTGCATCTCATGTGCTCCTACTGTGAGGATACCGTACGTCATACTGAAACTGCAGGGTCACTGCATCTCATGTGAACCTACTGTGAGGGGACCGTACATCATACAGACACTGCAGATTCACTGCATCTCATGTTCTCCCTTTCTGAGGGGATCGTACATCATACAGACACTGCAGGGTCACTGCATCTCATGTGCTCCAATTGTGTGGGGAGCGTACATCATACAGACGCTGCAGGGTCATGGCATGTCATGTGCTCCTACTGGGAGGGGACCGTACTACATACAGACACTGCCGGGTCACTACATCTCATGTGCTCCTACTGTGAGGGGACCGTACAGCGCACAGACACTGCAGGGTCACTGCATCTCATGTGCTGCTATTGTGAGGGGACCATACATCATACAGACACTGCAGGGTCACAACATCTTATGTGCTCCATTTCTGAGGGGACCGTACATCATACAGACACTGCAGGGTCACTGCATCTCATGTGCTTCAATTGTGAGGGGGCCGCAAATCATACATACACTGCAGGGTCACTACATCTCATGTGCTCCTACTGTGAGGGGAGCGTACATCATACTGACACTGCAGGGTCACTGCATCTCATGTGAACCTACTGTGAGGGGAGCGTACATCATACAGACACTCCAGGGTCACTGCATCTCATGCGCTTCAATTGTGAGGGGACCGCAAATCATACATACACTGCAGGGTCACTACATCTCATGCGCTCCTACTGTGAGGGGAGCGTACATCATACAGACACTGCAGGGTCCCTACATCTCATGAGCTCCTATTATGAGGGGACTGTAGATCATACAGATGCTGCATCTCATGTGCTCCTATTGTGAGGGGACCATTCATCATACAGACACAGCAGGGTCACTATATCTCGTGCTCCTATTGTGTGGAAATCGCACATCATACAGACACTGCAGGGTCACTGCATCTCATGTGCTCCTATTGTGAGGAGTCAGCACATCACACAGACACTGCAGGGTCACTGCATCTCATGTGCTTCAATTGTGAGGGGACCGCACATCATACAGACACTGCAAGGTCACTATATCTCACGTGCTCCTACTGTTAGGGGAACGTACATCACGCAGACACTGCAGGGTCACTACATCGCATGAGCTCCAGTTGTGAGGGGAGCGTACATCAAACAGACACTGCAGGGTCACTGCATCTCATGTTCTCCTATTGTGAGGGGAGCGTACATCATACAGACACTGCAGGGTCACTACGTCTCATGTGCTCCATTTCTGAGGGGACCGAACATCATACAGACACTGCAGGGTCACTGCATCTCATGTGCTCCTACTGTGAGGGGAGCGTACATCATACAGACACTGCAGGGTCCCTACATCTCATGTGCTCCTATTATGAGGGGACTGTAGATCATACAGATGCTGCATCTCATGTGCTCCTATTGTGAGGGGACCATTCATTATACAGACACTGCAGGGTCACTACATGGACTGTACATCATACAGACATTGCAGAGTCACTGCATCTCAAGTGCTCTTATTGTGAGGGGACCATTCATCATACAGACACAGCAGGGTCACTATATCTCGTGCTCCCATTGTGTGGAAATCGCACATCATACAGACACTGCAGGGTCACTGCATCTCATGTGCTCCTATTGTGAGGAGTCAGCACATCACACAGACACTGCAGGGTCACTGCATCTCATGTGCTTCAATTGTGAGGGGACCGCACATCATACAGACACTGCAAGGTCACTATATCTCACGTGCTCCTACTGTTAGGGGAACGTACATCACGCAGACACTGCAGGGTCACTACATCGCATGAGCTCCAGTTATGAGGGGAGCGTACATCATACAGACACTGCAGGGTCACTGCATCTCATGTTCTCCTATTGTGAGGGGAGCGTACATCATACAGACACTGCAGGGTCACTGCATCTCTTGTGCTCCTATTGTGAGGAGTCTGCACATCACACAGACACTGCAGGGTCACTGCATCTCATTTGCTCCTATTGTGAGGGGACCGTACATCATACAGACACTGCAGGGTCACTACATCTCGTGCTCCTATTGTGAGGAGACCGTACATCATACAGACACTGCAGGGTCACTGCATCTCATGTGCTTCAATTGTGAGGGGACCGCAAATCATACATACACTGCAGGGTCACTACATCTCATGTGCTCCTACTGTGAGGGGAGCGTACATAATACAGACACTAGAGGGTCACTACATTTCATGTGCTCCTACTGTGAGGGGACCGTAAAACGTACAGACACTGCAGGGTTATTACATCTCATGTGCTCCTATTGTGAGGAGACCGTACATCATACAGACACTGCAGGGCCACTGCATCTCATGTGAACCTACTGTGAGGGGAGCGTACATCATACAGACACTGCTGGGTCATTGCATCTCATGTGCTCCTATTGTGAGGGGACCGTACATCATACAGACCCTCCAGGGTCACTGCATCTCATGTGCTTCAATTGTGAGGGGACCGCAAATCACACATACACTGCAGGGTCACTACATCTCATGTGCTCCTACTGTGAGGGGAGCGTACATCATACAGACACTGCAGGGTCACTACATCTCATGTGCTCCTATTGTGAGTTGACCGTACATAATACAGACACTGCCGGGTCCCTGCATGTCATGTGCTCCTACTGTGAGGGGACTGTACAGCGGACAGACACTGCAGGGTCACTGCATTTCATGTGCTCCTATTGTGAGGGGACCATACATCATACAGACACTGCAGGGTCACTACGTCTCATGTGCTCCATTTCTGAGGGGACCGAACATCATACAGACACTGCAGGGTCACTGCATCTCATGTGTTCCTATTGTGAGGGGACTGTACATCATACAGACACTGCAGGGTCACTACATCTCATGTGCTCCTATAGTGAGGGGACTGTACATCATACAGATGCTGCATCTCATGTGCTCCTATTGTGAGGGGACCATTCATCATACAGACGCTGTAGGGTCACTACATCTCATGTGCTCCTATTGTGAGGAGTCAGCACATCACACAGACACTGCAGGGTCACTGCATCTCAAGTGCTCCAATTGTGAGGGGACCATTCGACATACAGACACTGCAGGGTCACTACATCTCATGTGCTCCTACTGTGAGGGGAACGTACATCACGCAGACACTGCAGGGTCACTGCATGTCATGTGCTCCTATTGTGAGGGGAGCGTACATCATACAGACGCTGCAGGGTCACTACATCTCATGTGCTCCTATTGTGAGGGGAGCGTACATCATACAGACACTGCAGGGTCACTACATCGCATGAGCTCCAGTTGTGAGGGGAGCGTACATCATACAGACACTGCAGGGTCACTGCATCTCATGTTCTCCTATTGTGAGGGGAGCGTACATCATACAGACACTGCAGGGTCACTGCATCTCTTGTGCTCCTATTGTGAGGAGTCTGCACATCACACAGACACTGCAGGGTCACTGCATCTCATGTGCTTCAATTGTGAGGGGACCGCACATCATACAGACACTGCAAGGTCACTATATCTCACGTGCTCCAACTGTGAGGGGAACGTACATCACGCAGACACTGCAGGGTCACTACATGTCATGTGCTCCTATTGTGAGGGGAGCGTACATCATACAGACGCTGCAGGGTCACTACATCTCATGTGCTCCTATTGTGAGGGTAGCGTACATCATACAGACACTGCAGGGTCACTACATCGCATGAGCTCCAGTTGTGAGGGGAGCGTACATCATACAGACACTGCAGGGTCACTGCATCTCATGTTCTCCTATTGTGAGGGGAGCGTACATCATACAGACACTGCAGGGTCACTGCATCTCTTGTGCTCCTATTGTGAGGAGTCTGCACATCACACAGACACTGCAGGGTCACTGCATCTCATTTGCTCCTATTGTGAGGGGACCGTACATCATACAGACACTGCAGGGTCACTACATCTCGTGCTCCTATTGTGAGGAGACCGCACATCATACAGACACTGCCGGGTCACTGCATCTCATGTGCTTCAATTGTGAGGGGACCGCACATCAAACAGACACTGCAGGGTCACTACATCTCATGTGCTCCTACTGTGAGGGGAGCGTACATGATACAGACACTGCAGGGTCACTGCATCTCATATGAACCTACTGTGAGGGGACCGTACATCATACAGACACTGCAGATTCATTGCATCTCATGTGCTCCTATTGTGAGGGGTACATTCATCATACAGACACTGCAGGGTCACTACATCTCATGTGCTCCTATTGTGAGTTGACCGTACATAATACAGACACTTCGGGTCCCTGCATGTCATGTGCTCCTACTGTGAGGGGACTGTACAGCGCACAGACACTGCAGGGTCACTGCATTTCATGTGCTCCTATTGTGAGGGGACCATACATCATACAGACACTGCAGGGTCACTACGTCTCATGTGCTCCATTTCTGAGGGGACCGAACATCATACAGACACTGCAGGGTCACTGCATCTCATGTGTTCCTATTGTGAGGGGACTGTACATCATACAGACACTGCAGGGTCACTACATCTCATGTGCTCCTATTGTGAGGGGACTGTAGATCATACAGATGCTGCATCTCATGTGCTCCTATTGTGAGGGGACCATTCATTATACAGACACTGCAGGGTCACTACATCTCATGTGCTCCTATTGTGAGGGGACTGTACATCATACAGACATTGCAGAGTCACTGCATCTCATGTGCTCCAATTGTGAGGGGAGGGTACATCATACAGACGCTGTAGGGTCACTACATCTCATGTGCTCCTATTGTGAGGAGTCAGCACATCACACAGACACTGCAGGGTCACTGCATCTCAAGTGCTCTTATTGTGAGGGGACCATTCATCATACAGACACTGCAGGGTCACTATATCTCGTGCTCCTATTGTGTGGAGATCGCACATCATACAGACACTGCAGGGTCACTACATCTCATGTGCTCCTATTGTGAGGAGTCAGCACATCACACAGTCACTGCCGGGTCACTGCATCTCAAGTGCTCCTATTGTGAGGGGACCATTCATCATACAGACACTGCAGGGTTACTATATCTCGTGCTCCTATTGTGTGGAGATCGCACATCATACAAACACTGCAGGGTCACTGCATCTCATGTGCTTCAATTGTGAGGGGACCGCACATAATACAGACACTGCAAGGTCACTATATCTCACGTGCTCCCACTGTGAGGGGAACGTACATCACGCAGACACTGCAGGGTCACTGCATGTCATGTGCTCCTTTTGTGAGGGGAGCATACATCATACAGACGCTGCAGGGTCACTACATCTCATGTGCTCCTATTGTGAGGGGAGCGTACATCATACAGACACTGCAGGGTCACTACATCGCATGAGCTCCAGTTGTGAGGGGTCTGCACATCACACAGAAACTGCAGGGTCACTGCATCTCATTTGTTCCTATTGTGAGGGGACTATTCATCATACAGACACTGCAGGGTCACTGCATCTCATGTGCTCCTACTGTGAGGGGACCGTACATCATACAGACACTGCAGATTCACTGCATCTCATGTGCTCCTATTGAATGTACCCCTCACATCATAGACACTGCAGGGTCACTGCATCTCATGAGCTTCAATTGTGAGGGGAGCGTACATAATACATACACTGCAGGGTCATTACATCTCATGTGCTCCTACTGTGAGGGGAGCGTACATCATACAGACACTGCAGGGTCACTACATCTCATGTGCTCCTACTGTGAGGGGACCGTACAACGTACAGACACTGCAGGGTTATTACATCTCATGTGCTCCTATTGTGAGGAGACCGTACATCATACTGACACTGCAGGGACACTGCATCTCATGTGAACCTATTGTGAGGGGTACATTCATCATACAGACACTGCAGGGTCACTACATCTCATGTGCTCCTATTGTGAGACCACACATCATACAGACACTGCAGGGTCACTGCATCTCATGTGCTTCAATTGTGAGGGGACCGCAAATCATACATACACTGCAGGGTCACTACATCTCATGTGCTCCTACTGTGAGGGGAGCGTACATCATACAGACACTGCAGGGTCACTACATTTCATGTGCTCCTACTGTGAGGGGACCGTAAAACGTACAGACACTGCAGGGTTATTACATCTCATGTGCTCCTATTGTGAGGAGACCGTACATCATACTGACACTGCAGGGTCACTGCATCTCATGTGAATCTACTGTAGTGTTCACTCTAGGCTGTTTTAGCAGGGCGCCGCGCACTGCCCGTTTTTTAACAGGCAAAACCCGCCCTGCCCCTTTTGCGGCGCCCTGCTAGAACAGCCGCCCGCTCCCTGCCCTCCCGGCGTGTATAGATGCCGTGCGCATGCGCGCGGCATCCATTTACGCATTGGGAGAGGGCTGGGGGAAGCCCAGCACCGACGGAGGTGCTGGGCACGCCCCCAACAGTGACGTCGCCGGCCACAGACGCTCTCTATAGTAGCGTCTGTGGGCCGCACCGCCCCCTTAAATGACGGAGGCGTGTTCACACCCCCTAATTTGCGTGGCCGCCCCCCCATTTCGGCCGCGCACGCACATGTGCCCCCCTGAGTCCGGCGCCCTGCCCCATTTCACTCCTAGAGTGAACACTACTAATGTGAGGGGAGCGTACATCATACAGACACTGCTAGGTCACTGCATCTCATGTGCTCCTATTGTGAGGGGACCGTACATCATACAGACCCTCCAGGGTCACTGCATCTCATGTGCTTCAATTGTGAGGGGACCGCAAATCATACATACACTGCAGGGTCACTACATTTCATATGCTCCTACTGTGAGGGGAGCGTACATCATACAGACACTGCAGGGTCACTACATCTCATGTGTTCCTATTGTGAGTTGACCGTACATAATACAGACACTGCCGGGTCCTTGCATGTCATATGCTCCTATTGTGAGGGGACCATACATCATACATACACTGCAGGGTCACTACGTCTCGTGTGCTCCATTTCTGACGGGACCGAACATTATACTGACACTGCAGGGTCACTGCATCTCATGTGTTCCTATTGTGAGGGGACTGTACATCATACAGACACTGCAGGGTCACTACATCTCATGTGCTCCTATTGTGAGGGGACTGTACATCATACAGACATTGCAGAGTCACTGCATCTCATGTGCTCCAATTGTGAGGTGAGGGTACATCATACAGACGCTGTAGGGTCACTACATCTCATGTGCTCCTATTGTGAGGAGTCAGCACATCACACAGACACTGCAGGGTCACTGCATCTCAAGTGCTCCTATTGTGAGGGGACCATTCATCATACAGACACTGCAGGGTTACTATATCTCGTGCTCCTATTGTGTGGAGATCGCACATCATACAGACACTGCAGGGTCACTGCATCTCATGTGCTTCAATTGTGAGGGGACCGCACATCATACAGACACTGCAAGGTCACTATATCTCACGTGCTCCCACTGTGAGGGGAACGTACATCATGCAGACACTGCAGGGTCACTGCGTGTCATGTGCTCCTATTGTGAGGGGAGCATACATCATACAGACGCTGCAGGGTCACTACATCTCATGTGCTCCTATTGTGAGGGGAGCGTACATCATACAGACACTGCAGGGTCACTACATCGCATGAGCTCCAGTTGTGAGGGGTCTGCACATCACACAAAAACTGCAGGGTCACTGCATCTCATTTGCTCCTATTGTGAGGGGACTATTCATCATACAGACACTGCAGGGTCACTACATCTCGTGCTCCTATTGTGAGGAGACCGCACATCATACAGACACTGCAGGGTCACTGCATCTCATGTGCTTCAATTGTGAGGGGACCGCACATCAAACAGACACTGCAGGGTCACTGCATCTCATGTGCTCCTATTGAATGTACCCCTCACATCATACAGACACTGCAGGGTAACTACATCTCATGCTCCTATTGTGAGACCACACATCATACAGACACTGCAGGGTCACTGCATCTCATGTGCTTCAATTGTGAGGGGAGCGTACATCATACATACACTGCAGGGTCACTACATCTCATGTGCTCCTACTGTGAGGGGAGCGTACATCATACAGACACTGCAGGGTCACTACATCTCATGTGCTCCTACTGTGAGGGGACCGTACAACGTACAGACACTGCAGGGTTACTACATCTCATGTGCTCCTATTGTGAGGAGACCGTACATCATACTGACACTGCAGGGTCACTGCATCTCATGTGAACCTTCTGTGAGGGGAGCGTACATCATACAGACACTGCAGGGTCACTACATCTCATGTGCTCCTATTGTGAGGGGACCGTACATCATACAGACCCTCCAGGGTCACTACATCTCATGTGCTCCTATTGTGAGGGGACCGTATATTATACAGACACTGCAGGGTCACTACATCTCATGTGCTCCTATCGTGAGGGGACTGTAGACTGGGCGCCCAGCATCCACTACGGACTAAGAGAAATAGATTTACTGGTGAGTAAAATCATATTTTCTCTAACGTCCTAAGTGGATGCTGGGGACTCCGTAAGGACCATGGGGATTATACCAAAGCTCCCAAACGGGCGGGAGAGTGCGGATGACTCTGCAGCACCGAATCAGCGAACTCTAGGTCCTCCTCAGCCAGGGTATCAAACTTGCAGAATTTAGCAAATGTGTTTGATCCCGACCAAGTAGCTGCTCGGCAAAGTTGTAAAGCCGAGACCCCTCGGGCAGCCGCCCAAGAAGAGCCCACCTTCCTTGTGGAATGGGCTTTCACTGATCTAGGATGCGGCAGTCCAGCCGCAGAATGTGCAAGCTGAATCGTGCTACAGATCCAGAGAGCAATAGTCTGCTTTGAAGCAGGAGCACCCAGCTTGTTGGGTGCATACAGGATAAATAGCGAGTCAGTTTTTCTGACACTAGCTGTCCTGGAAACATAAATGTTTAGGGCCCTGACTACGTCCAGGAACTTGGAATCCTCCAAGTCCTTAGTAGCTGCAGGCACCACAATAGGTTGGTTCAAATGAAAAGCTGACACCACCTTTGGGAGGAATTGGGAACGAGTCCTCAATCCCGCCCTATCCATATGTAAAATCAGATAAGGGCTTTTACATGACAAAGCCGCCATTTCTGACACACGCCTGGCCGAAGCCACGGGCAACAGCATGACCACTTTCCACGTGAGATACTTTAGCTCCACGGTGTTAAGTGGCTCAAACCAATGCGACTTTAGGAAATCCAACACCACGTTGAGATCCCAAGGTGCCACTGGAGGCACAAACGGGGCTGAATATGCAGCACTCCTTTAACAAATGTCTGAACTTCAGGCATTGAAGCCAGTTCTTTTTGTAAGAAAATCGACAGAGCCGAAATCTGGACCTTAATGGAACCCAATTTGAGGCTTAAGTGTAGGAAGTACAGGAATCGACCCAGCTGACATTCCTCCGTTAGGGCCTTCCTGGCCTCACACCAAGCAACATATTTTCGCCATATGCGGTGATAATGTTTTGCGGTGACATCCTTCCTGGCTTTGATCAGCGTAGGAATGACTTCCTCCGGAATGCCCTTTTCCTTTAGGATCCGGTGTTCAACCGCCATGCCGTCAAACGCAGCCACGGTAAGTCTTGGAACAGACAGGGCCCCTGCTGCAGCAGGTCTTGTCTGAGCGGTAGAGGCCATGGGTCCTCTGAGATCATTTCTTGAAGTTCTGGGTACCAAGCTCTTCTTGGCCAATCCGGAACAACGTTCTTACGCTTCTCCTTATTATTCTCAGTACCTTGGGTATGAGAGGAAGAGGAGGGAACACATAAACCGACTGGTACACCCACGGTGTCACTAGAGCGTCCACAGCTATCGCCTGAGGGTCCCTTGACCCTTTGCATGGGGACCAATGGCGCACAGCTGCAGTGCTGGGCACTACCTTGATGAAGACCGAAGTCTTCTGCCGCCGATTTCCAGGAACGTCTTCTTGCTTCTGGCTCAGTAAGGGGGACGGCGGCGCGGCTCCGGGACCGGACGACCAAGGCTGGGCCTGTGTTCGATCCCTCTGGAGCTAATGGTGTCCAGTAGCCTAGAAGCCCAAGCTAGCTGCAAGCAGGTAGGTTCGCTTCTCTCCCCTTAGTCCCACATAGCGGTGAGTCTGTTGCCAGCAGATCTCACTGAAAATAAAAAAACTAAAATATACTTTCTTTTCTAGGAGCTCAGGAGAGCCCCTAGTGTGCATCCAGCTCGGCCGGTGGTCTGGAGGAGGGGCATAGAGGGAGGAGCCAGTGCACACCAGGTAGTCCTAAATCTTTCTAAAAGGCCCTACACACTTAAAGATTATCTGTCCAATCTGACTGATTGGAAAGAAAATCTGGCAATGGCTGGGAGCAAATTACAATCACCATTTCTCCCAAAATCCAGAAAATGGACAGAAATGGTTGTTAAGATCAATTGTTTTAACGAAACAAACTTAACCAATTTGTTTGAAAGTCCATTTTTGTCTGCTGTCCAGTGTTTGAGAGCAAATGGTCAATTGTCATTTGCTACCATACATTACCAGATTTTTGTTCCAACCAGAAACATTGGACAGATAATCTTTAAGTGTGTAGGGCACTTTAGTTGTGTCCAGTCTCCTGCGGAGCCGCTATTCCCCATGGTCCTTACGGAGTCCCCAGCATCCACTTAGGACGTTAGAGAAACGCTGTTTGCTAGTTGCACTCGTAAATTCATTCCCATGGGCAGCAAATGAAGGAGCAATAATTCCAAACCAATGTGGCTTAACAATAAGATTAAGGAACTGATGGACAAAAAAAGGTGAGCATTCAAAAAGTATAAATCAGACGGGAATGCAGAGTCATTCCAGTACAAATAGGATTTTAATACCTACCGGTAAATCCTTTTCTTTTAGTCCGTAGAGGATGCTGGGGACACATTAAGAACCATGGGGTATAGATGGGATCCGCAGGAGACATGGGCACTTTAAGACTTTTAACGTGCGTGACCTGGCTCCTCCCTCTATATCCCTCCTCCAGGGAGACGGACATTTCTTAATGTGTCCCCCAGCATCCTCTAGGACGTATGAGAAATAAGAATTGTAACAAAATATGCAAAAATGAAATCAGAGTGTCTAAAATAGAAACGGAAAAGCTAATAGCAAAGGAAAGTAAATCAAACCCCAAAATGTTTTTTGAATACATCAACAGCAAAAGATTAAATAAAGAGAGTATAGGCCCCATAAAAGGCAAGCTGGGCGTCCTAATCAAAGACGACATTGACGTTGCGGAAGAATTAAACGAATTGTCCTCATTAGTATTTACAAAGAGGACCAGATGGCGGGATTGATGTATAACCTCAGCATTGGTGCAAAGTGCTTATTTAAGTGACGAAGAAATCTGTGACAGATGAAAAAAAATCACGATTAATAAATCACCTGGCCCTGATGGAATTCACCCATGGGTCCTCACGGAGCTACACTCCGAATTATCAAGACACCTATATGTGATTTTCATGGACTCACATCAGGGCATGGTTCCCAAAGACTGGCGTTTAGTAGAAGTAGTGCCAATATTACAATAATCCAGAATCTCTCCTGACTCTGCACTAGACACATCATCCAGATCCTCCTCAGACAGAAGCTCTGGTGATAACATTCCATAATCATAGTCCAGACTAGTCTGGGATACAAAAGTTTTCTTCATCCATTCCATTAACTCTATAATGCTGACCGGATGCATCAGCAACAGGTACAGATTCCACACAAATTCGCATCCCCTGAGAATGGTCTATCACATGCAAGACAAATCCTAGACAGATTATTTTTCTTGCAACTCCTCTTCTTTGCTCCATAAATAGGCACACTAGAATACAATCAATCAATGTACTAATCAGAAACCCTAACTAATCTAAGAACATGTATAATGAGTAAATAGCCCTCTGAGAGGACTTACTTCAGCTGGCCAGAAACAGGCTTTTGGGGAGAAGGCTCTTCCATGCCGATTCAGGTAAACAGAGGGCTCCAAAGCTGCTCCATACCTCCTGGTGCATGGTGCCATCTTTATCAGCCCTTTGCGCACATGCGCAGTGGGCCGCCGCAATACTTCCTGGGATTAAATGCATCACCGGCACTTCAGGCACGCATCACCCACCCGGAAGCCGCGGGAACCCTGCAATACAGCAGCGGTGAAAACCGGGCCACTGACCGCCCGTTCACCGCACCATGCAACCGCGTCCAACCAGTATGGGCTGGCTTCTCCCTCTATGCCCCTCCTACCGGACTCAGTCTAGAAACTGTGGCCGAGGAGACGACATACTTCGAGAGAAGGAAATACACAGATAGTGGTGAGATTCATACCAGCTCACACAACAAGGCAAATCCGGCTAACATGCTGCAAAACTCAGCAACAGCTGAAACAGTAAAGAACGCAGAACTTACCCAGGAACCAGGTAGTACTGTACCAAATAACCACTGCAGGATAAAGAAGCGATGGGCAGGTGCCCAGCATCCTCCACGGACTACGAGAAAAGGATTTACAGGTAGGTAATTAAAATCCTATTTCCTCTAACTTCCTAGAGGATGCTGGGGTCCATATTAGTACCATGGGGATGTACCAAAGCTCCCAGAACGGGAGGGAGAGCGCACAGGCCCCTGCAGAACTGTTTGACCAAATTTGAGGTCATCAGAGGCCAAAACGTGTTCGACCCAGACCAAAAAGCCGAGACACCCAGGGCAGCTGCCCAGGAAGAACCCACCTTACGAGTAGAGTGGGCCTTAACAGATTTTGGGCACAGCAATCCTGCCATAGAATATGCATGCTGGATAGTGAACCTGATCCAGCGAGAAATTGTCTGCTTAGAAGCACGACACCCAATTTTCTTGGGATCATACAGGACAAACAGAGTCCGATTTTCTGTGACGAGCAGTTCTCTTCACATAGATCTTCAAAGCTCTCACAACATCCAAGGCCTTTGAAGCAATGGAGGAAGTAGCCACTGCCACCACAATAGGTTGGTTGACATGTAAAGCCGACACAACCTTAGGAAGTAACTGTTGACGAGTCCCAAGTTCCAACACATCTTCATGGAAGACCAGATAAGGACTTCTACAGGTCAAAGCACCCAATTCCGATACACGTCGCGCAGAAGCTAATGCCAATAAAGTGACAGCCTTCCACGTGAGAAACTTGATTTCAGCCCCCTGTAGAGGCTCAAACCAATCCGATTGTAGGAAATGCAACACCACGTCACGATCCCAGGGTGCCGTCGGCGCCAAAAAGGGAGGCTGGATGTGCAGAACCCCTTTCAGAAAGGTCTGAACCTCAGGGAGGGCAGCCAATTTTTTTCTGGAAGAAAATGGATAATGCAGAAATCTGGACCTTGAGGGAACCCAACCTCAGGCCCATATCCACACCTGCTTGCAGGAATAGGAGAAAACGTCCAAGTTGAAACTCCACCTACTTTTTCCAAATTCGATGGTAATGTTTAGAAGTTACTCCCTTCCTACCCTGTATCAGGGTAGGAATAACTGAGCTTGGAATACCTTTCCAAGCTAAGATCTGGCGCTCAACCGCCATGCCATCAAACGTAGCCGTGGTAAGTCTTGATAAGCGAACGGACCCTGTAGTAGAAGATCCTCCCGAAGAGTCAGAGGCCTTGGATCTTCCAGCAGTAGATCCAGCAGATCCGCGTACCAAGCCCTCCTTGGCCAGTCCGGAACAATGAGGACTGCCAGAACCTTTGTTCTTTTTAGAAGCTGTAGAACTCTTGGAATGAGAGGAAGTGGAGGGAACACATACACTGACGGGAACACCCACAGCCTGTACCCCCGGGACACAATATCCTGTACCCAGGGATCCAGGCTGGACGACACCCAGACGTGGCTGAAATGCCGGAGTCGCGCTCCCACCTTGACCGACCTCCAGGCTGGGCAGTCCACCGTCATTCTGCAGACTTTGGAGGCACCAGAAGCAGGCTTCTGATCCTGGGAACCTGCAGGTGCAGGTTTTTTGGATTTGACTCGACCACCTCTAAAGAAGGTGCGAGAGGTTTTGTTGTTTCTAGTCCTAGCGGGCCGAAAGGACTGTGACGTATTGGGAGAAAAAGGTTTCTTCGTAGCCGGTGCAGCTGAGGGAAGAAAAGGAGACTTACCCGTGGTAGCCTTTGCAATTAACGCATCCAGTGTCTCCCCAAAAAGAGCCTGACCTGTGTAGGGTAGGCTCTCCACACTCTACCTGGATTCCAAATCCGCAGACCATTGGCGCAGACAGAGACCCCTGCGAGCCGAGACGGACATGGAGGAGATCCCCGCAGCCATGGAACCCAGATCCTTCATGTATTCTACCAGAAACCCTGCAGAATCCTGTATGTTACGTGAAAACTAATCAACGTTACCTTTATCCATCGTAGTCAAGTCCGCGTGCAGAGTGATTGACCACTTTGTTATTGCTTTTTAAATCCATGCACAGGCAATAGTGGGCCGCAGGATCGCCCCGGCAGCCTTGTAAATGGATTTGAGCGTAGCATCCACCTTGCGATCCACCGGGTCTTTACCGCGGTAGATCCTGGGACAGGTAAGACCACCTGCTTTGACAGACTGGTGACAGATGCGTCAACCAAAGGCGGGGTGTCCAATTTTTCTCTATCATCCTTCGGGAAGGGAAAAGCAACCAGAACCCTTTTAGGGATCTGGAATTTTTTCTCTGGGTTTTCCTAGGATTTTTCAAAGATAGCATTTAATTTCTTAGATGCAGGGAAGGTGAGCGGGGCTCTCTTACTGTCTGTGAAAAAGGCCTCCTCAACCTGCTCAGGAGGTGTGTCAGCAATATTCAACACATCCCGCATGGCCTCAATCATCAACTGCACCGCCTTGGCAAGTGATGCCGTCCCCCTCGACACATCCCCATCACCACCTGCTGGGTCAGAATCGGTATCCGTGTCATCCTGTGTAATGTGGGCAAAAGCACGTTTGTGAGAATGTACCACAGGGGAACCCGAGGGAACAGGACCGGGCCATACAGCCATCGAGGTCTGTAACACCTGAGTTGCAGTTTCAGTCCTAGCAACCCTTTCAGAAATCTGAGAAATAGTCCCCCTAAGAGAGGCTAACCACTCTGGTTCCCTAGCCGGGATCTGCGCTACAACAGTGCAATCCTGATTACATGGGATGGGATCTTCCTGAGTAGAGATATCCTCTGCAGCATATGATACAGAGTCCCTAGACATGGTTGCCTGCACACCCCACATACACACAGGTTAAAGTGTAGACAGAGTTTTTCCCCAAGAATGGCAGAGAGACACAGAGATTGGAGACAACCCACACACAGCGCTATTACAGGTATAGGGAGACCCTTAACCAGCGCTGTGCGTCCCTTAATAGGTGACACAGTCCATATACAGCCCCCCCCCCCCTCCCTTCTACAACCCCCTGGTACCGTACAGATAGCTGGAGGTGCTCTGGAGGGACTGCTCTTCACAGGCAGCGGCAGGCAGGAAAATGGGGCTGAAACGCTGCTGGGTCCGCACTGAGAAGCTCCGCCCCCTTATCAGCGCTGTCTTCCCGCTCTTTGAAGATTATACTGGACTGAGGATTTGCCGCTAGCTGAGATCCAGGGACCCCGACAGGCTTTGTGGTCAGTATAGGGTGTAGGCGCCGGCTCAGGGCACCCCTCACAGCGCCGCACCATGTACCGTTGAGCCGCCGGAGCGCAGTTAGTACTGCACTCCCTACCCTGTTGCCGCCATCTTCACATCGGCTCCTTGCTTGCCAGGAGGCCAATGATTCACTTGCCACCGTTCTACAGCTCTGCCAGGGGTTGGCGGCATGCTGCTGGGGTGAGCGTTCCCCTGTGGTGGGGAGCGATCTATCCCCTCTGGAGCTCAGTGTCCAGTCAGCGGAGATAGTGGCTCAGACCCCGCAGGGCGGAAACTACCCCCCCTCACTCCCTCGATGCAGGGAGACTGTTGCCAGCAGCCTCCCTGTAAAATTATAAACTTTTACTAAAGAAGTTCAGTAGAGCTCCCCTAGCAGTGACTGGCTCCTCTGGGCACATTTTCTAAACTGAGTCTGGTAGGAGGGGCATAGAGGGAGGAGCCAGCCCATACTATTACATTCTTAAAGTGCCAATGGCTCCTGGTGGACCCGTCGTCTATACCCCATGGTACTAATATGGACCCCAGCCTCCTCTAGGACGTAAGAGAAATAACAAACAACCTCACACTATCTATACCAGGGGGGGCAATTACTTCAGCTGAGGGGCCACTTGACACTTTCCTGTCAGTATTTGAGGGCCGCACACAAAATAGCAGCTCCCCACCATGCGCCAAAAATATAGAGACGTGACTTCGTGTGGAAGGGGCGGGGACAAAAAATAATACAGATTCATATTAGGCTGCACAATAGTATCCATTATTCAGATTACGCCACACAGTAGCGCCACTTACACACATTACACCAGGTAAAGCCCCCCTTTTACATTACAGCAGGCAGACCACCCTTTTACACACTGTGGAGGGGGGGGGGGGGTTGGGTGAGGCTGCGTCCAGGTGGGTTAGGGTTGGGCATCGCCCTCAGAGGGTTAGGCTACGGTAGGGGGGGGGGGGGCAAGGTTTAGGCAGCGGGGACAGGGGGTTAGGTTTAGGCAACCATGGGGGGTTGTTAGTGTTAGGCAAGGAAGGAGCTTAGGGTTAGGCTGCAGGGAGGGAGGGTTAGGCTGCAGGGAGGAAGGTTTAGGGGGATGGGGAGAGGGGACAACACCCCTTACTCACCCCTGTCGATTTAGAGATATCGGGATCCCGGCGTCTGTATTTTGACCGCCAGGATCCCAAGCGGCGGTGAATCATACTGATCCAACACATACACAGAGCTACAGATACATAGAGTTACACAGACACACACATACAGAGCTACACAGACACACATACAGAGCTACACAGACACACACATACAGAGCTACACAGAAACACACATACAGAGCTACACAGACACACACATACAGAGCTACACAGACACACACATACAGAGCTACACAGACACACACATACAGAGCTACACAGACACACACATACAGAGCTACACAGACACACATACAGAGCTACACAGACACACATACAGAGCTACACAGACACACACATACAGAGCTACACAGACACACACATACAGAGCTACACAGACACACATACAGAGCTACACAGACACACATACAGAGCTACACACACACATACAGAGCTACACAGACACACACATACAGAGCTACACAGACACACACATACAGAGCTACACAGACACACACATACAGAGCTACACAGACACACACACACACATACAGAGCTACACACACACACACATACAGAGCTACACAGACACATACAGAGCTACACAGACACACATACAGAGCTACACAGACACACACATACAGAGCTACACAGACACACACATACAGAGCTACACAGACACACATACAGAGCTACACAGACACACACATACAAAGCTACACAGACACACACATACAGAGCTACAGACACACACATACAGAGCTACAGACACACACATACAGAGCTACACAGACACACACATACAGAGCTACACAGACACACACATACAGAGCTACACAGACACACACATACAGAGCTACACAGACACACACATACAGAGCTACACAGACACACACATACAGAGCTACAGACACACATACAGAGCTACACAGACACACACATACAGAGCTAGACACACACATACAGAGCTACAGACACACACATACAGAGCCACACATACAGAGCCACACACACGCACATACAGAGCCACACAGACGCACATACAGAGCTACACAGACGCACATACAGAGCTACACAGACGCACATACAGAGCTACACAGACGCACATACAGAGCTACACAGACGCACATACAGAGCTACACAGACGCACATACAGAGCTACACAGACGCAAATACAGAGCTACACAGACACACATACAGAGCTGCACAGACACACATACAGAGCTACACAGACACACATACAGAGCTACACAGACAAATATACAGAGCTACACAGACACATATACAGAGCTACAGATACACATACAGAGCTACAGACACACACATACAGAGCTACACACACACACATACAGAGCTACAGACACACAGAGCTACAGACACACATACAGAGCTACACAGACACACATACAGAGCTACAGACACACATACAGAGCTACACAGACACACATACAGAGCTACACACACACACACAGAGCTACACACACACACACAGAGCTACACACACACATACAGAGCTACACACACACACACACACACACACACACACATACAGAGCTACACAGACACATACAGAGCTACACAGACACACACATACAGAGCTACACAGACACACATACAGAGCTACACAGACACCCATACAGAGCTACACAGACACACACATACAGAGCTACACAGACACACACATACAGAGCTAGACACACACATAGAGCTACAGACACACACATACAGAGCCACACATACAGAGCCACACACACGCACATACAGAGCCACACACACGTACATACAGAGCCACACACACGCACATACAGAGCTACACAGACGCACATACAGAGCTACACAGACGCACATACAGAGCTACACAGACGCACATACAGAGCTACACAGACGCACATACAGAGCTACACAGACGCACATACAGAGCTACACAGACGCACATACAGAGCTACACAGACGCACATACAGAGCTACACAGACGCACATACAGAGCTACACAGACACAAATACAGAGCTACACAGACACACATACAGAGCTACACAGACACACATACAGAGCTACACAGACACATATACAGAGCTACAGATACATAGAGTTACACAGACACATATACAGTGCTACAGACACACATACAGAGCTACAGACACACACATACAGAGCTACACACACACACACACACATACAGAGCTACAGACACACAGAGCTACAGACACACATACAGAGCTACACAGACACACATACAGAGCTACACAGACACACATACAGAGCTACAGACACACATACAGAGCTACACAGACACACATACAGAGCTACACAGACACACATACAGAGCTACACACACACATACAGAGCTACACACACACATACAGAGCTACACACACACACACACATACAGAGCTACACAGACACATACAGAGCTACACAGACACACATACAGAGCTACACAGACACACATACAGAGCTACACAGACACACACATACAGAGCTACACAGACACACACATACAGAGCTACACAGACACACACATACAGAGCTACACAGACACACATACAGAGCTACACAGACACCCATACAGAGCTACACAGACACACACATACAGAGCTACACAGACACACACATACAGAGCTACAGACACACACATACAGAGCTACAGACACACACATACAGAGCTAGACACACACATACAGAGCTACAGACACACACATACAGAGCCACACATACAGAGCCACACACACGCACATACAGAGCCACACACACGCACATACAGAGCCACACAGACGCACATACAGAGCTACACAGACGCACATACAGAGCTACACAGACGCACATACAGAGCTACACAGACACCCATACAGAGCTACACAGACACACACATACAGAGCTACACAGACACACACATACAGATCTACAGACACACACATACAGAGCTACAGACACACACATACAGAGCTAGACACACACATACAGAGCTACAGACACACACATACAGAGCCACACACACGCACATACAGAGCTACACAGACACACATACAGAGCTACACAGACACACATACAGTGCTACAGACACACATACAGAGCTACAGACACACGCATACAGAGCTACAGACACACGCATACAGAGCTACAGACACACGCATACAGAGCCACACATACAGAGCTACACAGACACACATACAGAGCTACACAGACACACATACAGAGCTACACAGACACACATACAGAGCTACACAGACACACATACAGTGCTACAGACACACATACAGAGCTACAGACACACGCATACAGAGCTACAGACACACGCATACAGAGCTACAGACACACGCATACAGAGCTACAGACACACGCATACAGAGCTACAGACACACGCATACAGAGCTACAGACACACGCATACAGAGCTACAGACACACGCATACAGAGCTACAGACACACGCATACAGAGCTACAGACACACGCATACAGAGCTACAGACACACACATACAGAGCTACACAGACACACACATACAGAGCTACAGAGACACACACATACAGAGCTACACAGAGACACATACAGAGCTACATAGAGACACATACAGAGCTACAGACACACATACAGAGCTACAGACACACATACAGAGCTACAGACACACATACAGAGCTACAGACACACATACAGAGCTACAGGCACATATACAGAGATACAGGCACACATACAGAGCTACACAGAGACACATACAGAGCTACAGATACATAGTTACACAGACACACATACAGAGCTACAGGCACACATACAGAGCCACAGGCACACATACAGAGCCACAGGCACACATACAGAGCCACAGACACACATATAGAGTTACACAGAGACTATACAGAGTAACAGGCACATTATCATATACAGTTACACAGACATAATATCATTTATGGCCCCTCATACCTTAAAGACTGTCACTGCATGGAAACTTTGGCTGCTTTGGCAGGTCCAACATCCTATCTGCCATGCATGTTGCATGTTAAAGTGAAGGAGCGTCAGGGCTGTTCTCCATGCTGAGAAGCCCCGCCCCCTGCTGGGACACTGCTTCCTCCTTCCTTCTGATAATCAGGGATGGCCCATTGAATAAGGGGGGGGGGGGGGCCCAGGACACATGCCCCGAGAGACCCCTGCTACTGAGAGCAAAGCAAGCAGTCCTTCCCCCTGTCTCAGAGGCGGAGCTTTGCCTGGCTGGCTGGGACTCGGAGGGTAAGTGAGAGTAGCAGGTCAGGGAGAGGAGGAGCTGCGCTGGCTGACAAAGAGCAGGGGGGAAAGATCACAGAGTGCCGCCGCAGGCATCAGCTCGCAGCCGCTGCCGGTGACCTGGGCTGGAAGCTGGCCGGGACAATGGAGTCAAAGTGCCCACTTCAGGGCTGGAGCCCTGCGGCAAAAGACTCCATTGTCTCCGGCAGTTCCGCCCCTGGACTGGCGCCGGCATCTTGGAGGTAGTATTGCCGAGCAATGACAAGCAGTTCAGCTGGTCGGGACGCTTGTCATTGCGTGCAGGTGGCCGGCAGCGGGCCAGGCGGGATCGGTTCACGGGCCGCGGGCCATATTTTGCCCACCCCTAGTCTACACTGAAGGAGACAGGAAAAAGACAAGGAGGAAGGGGAGGAGTACAGCTATATACCCAAAGTGGGCGGATTCTAAGGAAAAAACCTCCTGTGTAAGGAGAAGGGGATAATAACCCATAGTAAGGGCTGCCATGACGTAGGAAAAAGAAATGAAGTTTTCTCAGAATTGCTTCTCTGCTGTGAGAGCTTCAAGTGTCAGACTGACCCTAGAATTAGATCTAGAATATAATGTAATATTATAACAGTCAGGCTGACGGGACTACACAGACACAGAGCCGAGAGCGCCCCGTTATAGCTGGGACTGGCTCCCTCACTGATTCCCTGACAAAGGCAAAACGCGTGGTGCCAGGACAATAGGGGGTCATGTGCGCCCACCACACAGCACGCCTCCGCCGCCCTCATTGCTATAACATGGGGCATGCTCTGCTTTATTTCTGCCATAACCCCGCACTGCAATCCCCTATTGGAGCCGCAGTTATAGACATAGATACATATATAGATATATAGATATAGGATAAAGCCCGCGTTCACTGATAGGCGGATGTGTGACATGTGATATACAGGGGTGGGAAATATGTAACAGGCAATATACAAGGGGGAGCATATATGTTACAGGTGAGATACAGGACACTACAGGCCGCTCCCCCTGTATAATAGTAGTAACAGGACACCACAGGCCGCTCCCCCTATATAATAATAAGAATAACAGGACACCACAGGCTGCTCCCCATGTATAATAGTAGTAACAGGACACCACAGGCCGCTCCCCCTGTGTAATAATAATGACAGGACACCACAGGCCGCTCCCCCTATATAATATTAAGAATAACAGGACACCACAGGCTGCTCCCCATGTATAATAATAAGAATAACAGGACACCACAGGCTGCTCCCCATGTATAATAGTAGTAACAGAACAATTCTTTTATATATTCTTTTAATTCAATTATACAGGGCTGCTCCCCCTGTATAATATTAAGAATAACAGGACACTACAGGCTGCTCCCCTTGTATAATAGTAACAGGACACCACAGGCTATTGACCCTGTATAATTATAAATAATAATAACAGTACACCACAGGTGGATCCCCCTGTATAATAATAATAATGACAGTACACCACAGGTGGCTCCCCCTGTATAATAATAATGACAGGACACCACAGGCCGCTCCCCCTATATAATAATAAGAATAACAGGTCACCACAGGCTGCTCCCCATGTATAATAGTAGTAACAGAACAATTATTTTATATATTCTTTTAATTCAATTATACAGGGCTGCTCCCCCTGTATAATATTAAGAATAACAGGACACTAAAGGCTGCTCCCCTTGTATAATAGTAACAGGACACCACAGGCTATTGACCCTGTATAATTATAAATAATAATAATAGGACACCACAGGTGGCTCCCCCTGTATAATAATAATAATAATAATAATAATAATAATAATAATGACAGTACACCACAGGTGGCTCCCCCTGTATAATAATAATAATGACAGAACACCACAGGCTGCTCTCCCTGTATAAAAATAATAACAGGACACCACAGGCTGCTCCTCCTGTATAATAAAAATAGCAGGACTTCACAGACTGCTCCCCCTCTATATTAATATTATTAATAATAATAATAATAATAATAATAATAATGACAAGACACCACAGGCTGCTCTACCTGTATTATAATAATAATGACATGACACCACAGGCTATTACCCCTGTATTATAATAATAATAATAATAACAACAACAACAACAGGTACACCACAGGCTACTCCCCCTGTATTATTATAATAATAATAAAATTAATAACAACAACAGGACACCACAGGCCGCTCCCCTTGTATAATAATAATAACAACAGGACACCACAGGCCGCTCCCCCTGTATAATAATAATAATGACAGGATACCACAGGCTGCTGCCCTGTATAATAGTAGTAACAGGACACCACAGGCTGCTCCCCCTGTATAATAAGAAAAACAGGACACCACAGGCTGCTCCCCTTGTATAATAGTAGTGGACACTACAGGCTGCTCCCCCGTATAATAGTAGTAACAGGACACCACAGGCTATTCCCCCTGTATAATAATAATAATAATAATAATAATAGAATTGTAATACCTACCGGTAAATCCTTTTCTCCTAGTCCGTAGAGGATGCTGGGGACTCCAAAAGGACCATGGGGTATAGACGGGATCCGCAGGAGACATGGGCACACTAAAACGACTTTGACTGGGTGTGAACTGGCTCCTCCCTCTATGCCCCTCCTCCAGACCTCAGTTATAGGAACTGTGCCCAAGGGAGACGGACATTTCGAGGAAAGGATTTTTGTTAAACTAATGGTGAGATACATACCAGCTCACACCACAAACACACCGTACAACTGGATTAGCAGGAATACAAGATAACAGTATGAACTAACAGCAGCAACAAGATGAATATAACTGATACACAACCTTCGTGTAACCGAAAACAACCACTAACAATACAACTGCAAGTAACAGTCCACACTGGGACGGGCGCCCAGCATCCTCTACGGACTAGGAGAAAAGGATTTACCGGTAGATATTAAAATCCTATTTTCTCTTACGTCCTAGAGGATGCTGGGGACTCCAAAAGGACCATGGGGTCTATACCAAAGCTACAGACCGGGCGAGAGAGTGCAGACGACTCTGCAGCACTGATTGAGCAAACATAAGGTCCTCGTCAGCCAGGGTATCAAACTTGTCGATCTTAGCAAAAGTGTTTGAACCCGACCACGTAGCTGCTCGTCAAGTTGAAGTGCAGAGGCCCCTCGGACAGCCACCCAAGATGAGCCCACCATCCTGGTAGAATGGGCCTTCACTGACATCGGCAACCCAGCCGAAGAATGAGCGTGCTGAATCGAAATTACAAATCCAGCGTGCAATAGTCTGCTTGGAAGCAGGATTTCCAATCTTGTTGAAAGCATACAGGACAAACAGCCTCCGTTTTCCTAACAATAGCCGTTCTGGCGACATAAAATTTTCAAAGCTCTCACGACATCAAGAGATCTTGGCACCGTCACGGCATCCGTAGCCACAGGCACCACAATAGGTTGATTAATGTGAAACGAAGACACCACCTTGGGCAGAAATTGTTGACGAGTCCTCAATTCCGCTCTATCCACATGAAAAATCAAATATGGGCTCTTGTGAGATAAAGCCGCCAATTCTGACACTCGTCTGGCAGACGCCAAAGCCAAAAGCATGACCACTTTCCAAGTGAGAAACTTTATCTCAACCTTTCGCAAAGGTTCAAACCAGTGAGACATAAGAAACTGTAAGACCACTTCAAGATCCCACGGTACCATGGGTGGCACAAATGGAGGATGGATATGCAGCACTCCCTTCACGAAAGTCTGAACCTCAGGAAGGGCGGCCAATTCTTTTTGAAAGAAAATAGATAAAGTCAAAATCTGCACTTTGATGGAACCCAATTTCAGGCCTGCATCCACACCTGCCTGCAAAAAATGGAGAAACCGACCCAAGTGAAATTCCTCCGCAGGAGCTGTTTTGGTTTCACACCATGACACATATTTTCTCTAAATACGGTGATAATGTTTTGCCGTGACTAGCCTTAAGGAGAGTGTGGATGACTTCCCCAGGAATACCTTTATGAGCTAGGATTGGGCGTTCAACCTCCACGCCGTCAAAAGTAACCACGGTAAGTCCGGAAACACGCATGGCCCCTGCAGTAACAGCTCCTCTCTTAGAGGAAGCGGCCAAGGATCTTCTATAAGCAATTCCTGAAGATCCGGATACCAGGCCCTCCGTGGCCAATCTGGAACGACGAGTATTGCCTGAACCCTTGTTCGTCTTATGATCCTCAGCACTTTTGGAATGAGAGGAAGTGGAGGGAACACATATACCGACTGAAACACCCACGGAGTTACCAGGGCGTCCACTGCACTGGCTTGGGGGTCTCTTGACCTGGAACAATACCTCAGTAGCTTCTTGTTGAGGCAAGACGCCATCATGTCTATTTGAGGGATTCCCCAACACCTTGTTACTTCTGCAAACACCTCTGGATGAAGGGCCCACTCTCCTGGATGGAGATCGTGTCTGCTGAGAAAGTCTGCTTCCCAGTTGTCCACGCCCGGAGGGAAAACTGCTGACAGAGCGCTCACGTGCTGTTCCGCCTAGCAGAGAACTCTTGTGGCCTCCGCCATTGCCGCTCTGCTCTTTGTTCCGCCCTGGCGGTTTACGTACGCCACCGCTGTTATGTTGACCGACTGGATCAGGACAGGTAGACCTTGAAGAAGGTTCTTTGCATGCAGAAGGCCGTTGTAAATGGCACATAACTCCAGAACATTTATGTGGAGACAAGATTCCTGGCTTGACCATTTTCCCTGGAAACTTCTTCCTTGTGTGACTGCTCCCCAGCCTCGGAGACTTGCATCCGTGGTCAGCGGGACCCAATCCTGGATTCCAAATCTGCGTCCCTCTAGAAGGTGAGAACTTTGCAGCCACCACAGGAGAGAAATTCTGGTCCTGGAAGATAGACTTATTTTCCGGTGCATGTGCAGGTGAGACCCGGACCATTTGTTCAGCAGAACCCACTGAAACACCCGGGCATGAAACCTGCCAAACGGAATGACTTCGTAAGCTGCAACCATCTTCCCCAGCACTCGAGTGCATTGATGAATCAACACTCTTGCCGGTTTCAGAATCTCCTTGACCATGGTCTGGATTTCCAGAGCTTTTTCCGTCCACCGGAAGAAACACTCTCCGCAGTTCCGTGTCTAGGATCATGCCCAAGAAGGACAGCCGAGTTGTCGGAATCAACTGAGACTTTGGCAAATTGAGAATCCAACCACGATATTGCAGAACCATCAGGGAGAGTTCCACGCTTCTTAGCAACTGCTCTTTTGATCTCGCCTTTATCAGGAGATCGTCCAAATACGGGATAATTGTGACACCCTGCTTGCGCAGGAGCACCATCAGTTCCGCCATTACCGTGGTGAAAATCCTCGGGCCGTGGAAAGCCCTGGTAATGACAAACCTGTACCGCAAATCTCAGGTACACCTGATGAGGTGGATATATGGGAACATGAAGGTATGCATCCTTTATGTCCAGGGATACCATAAAATCTCCTCCTTTCTAGGCTGTCGATGACCGCTCTGAGCGATTGTGCCTTGAACTTGAACCTTTTCAAGTATAGGTTCAAGGATTTTAAATGTAAAATGGGTCTGACCGAACAGTCCGGTTTCGGGACCACTAACAGGGTTGATTACTACCCCTTCTCATGTAGAAGTAGGGAAACTTTGACCACCACCTGTTGATGATACAATTTGTGAATTGCATTTAACAGTAGCTCCCTTTCTGGGGGAGAAGCTGTTAAGGCCGATTTAAAAAACTGGCGAGGAGACACTCCTTCGAATTCCAGCTTGTAACCCTGGGAAATGATTTCTATTGCCCCGGGATCCACCTGTGAGTGAACGTGCCCCCCCCCCCCCCCCCCCCCACGGGGCGGACTCCCTCAGCGTAGTTCCTGTATCACGCCGTGGATTTTGTAGAGGCCTGGGAGGACTTCTGCTCCTGGGAACTAGCTGTGGTTGGCAGCTTGTTTCCCCTGCCCTTACCTCTGGCAAGAAAAGATGATCCTCGTACTCTCTTGTTTCTATTTAACCGAAACGACTGCATTTAATAATGTAGTGCTTTCTTGGGCTGTGAGGAAATACATGGCAAAAATTTTATTCAGTTGCAGTAGTTGTGGAGACCAGGTCTGAAAGACCTTCCCCAAACAATTCCTCACCCTTGTAAGGTAAAACCTCCATATGCCTTTTTGAGTCGGCATCACCTGTCCATTGCTGGGTCCATAGGACTCGTCTAGCAGAAATCGACATAGCGTTTATTTCTAGAACCCAGTAGGCCAATGTCTCTTTGAGCATTTCTCATATATAAGACAGCATCTTTAATATGACCCAGGGTCTATAAAACGGTATCCTTATCCAGGGTATTAATTTCCGTCGATAAGGTACCTATCCGCGCTGCTATAGCGCTACAAACCCAAGCCGACACTATCGCCGGTTTGAGTAAGGTACTAGAATTGTGTAGATGGACTTCAAGGTAGCCTGCTGTCTGCGATCAGCAGGATCCCTGAAGGTAGCCATAATGGCAGCGCTACCTTTTTGGATAAGCGTGTCCAAGCTTTTTCCCCTCTTAGGGAAGATTCTCACCATATCCTGTCCTTAGTCGGGAAAGGATATGCCCTAAGAATTCATTTTGGGAATCTGCAGTTTCTTGTCTGGAGATTCCCAAGCCTTTTCAATAACTTGTTCATGAGATGGGGGAAAGTTTACCTCAGGTTTCCTTACCCTATACATGTGTACCCTCGTGTCAGGGACAGGGGGTTTGATATGCAAATCATCTTTTATTACAATAATCATATATTGAATACTTTTAGCCAATTCTGCCTGTAACTTTGCATCATCGTAGTCGACACTGAAGTCAGAATCCGTGTTGGTACCAGTGTCTACTATTTGGGATAGTGGGCGCTTTTGAGACCCCGAAGGTCCCTGTGACATAGGTGAAAGGCAGGGTTTGACTCCCTGTACATTCCCTAGATTCAGTGCAATAAATTCACATTAGAACTTTAACATTCCACATAGCCAACCAGTTAGGTGTCGGTGTTGCCGACAGAGACACCACAGTCATTTACTCCACCTCCTCCCTATGAGAGCCTTCTACCTCAGACATGCCGACACACGCGTACCGACACCACACACTCAGGGAAACAACTTATCTGAAGACAGTTCCCCCACAAGGCCCTTTGGAGAGACAGAGAGAGAGTATGCCAGCACTCACCCAGCGCTAATGACCCAGGAAAAAAACACACAATATGTTTACCCAGATAGCGCTGTAATCTTTATTTTGCGCCAATTATGTGCCCCCTCCTCCTTCTTTAAAACCCTCTTTCTCCGTGGATAAGCAGGGGAGAGTCCGGGGAGCTTCCTCTCAGCGCTGTGCTGTGGAGAAAATGGCGCTGGTGAGTGCTGAGGAAGAAGCCCCGCCCCCTCAGTGGCGGGCTTCTGTCCCGCTAAAATAATGAAACACCTGGCGGGGGCTCTTTATATATACAGCGCCTAGCTGTATATATGTCTTTTTGCCAGTAAAAGAGGTTAATATGCTGCCCAGGGCGCCCCCCCTGCACCCTTACAGTGACTGTCGTGTGTGACGTGTGTGGGAGCAACGGCGCACAGCTTTACTGCTGTGCGTTACCTCAGTGAAGATCTGAAGTCTTCTTTCTTCCGGCTCTGTGAGGACGGCGGCGCGGCTCCAGGACGAACTCCAGGGTGAGACCTGTGTTCTGACTCCCTCTGGAGCTAATGGTGTCCAGTAGCCTAAGAAGCAGAGCCTAACATTAAAGTAGTTCTGTTTCTCTCCCCTCAGTCCCTCGATGCAGGGAGCCTGTTGCCAGCAGAGCTCCCTGAAAATAAAAAACCTAACAAATGTACTTTCTTTTCAGGAAACTCAGGAGAGCTCCCTGTAATGCACTCAGTCTCCTCTGGGCACAGTAGTAAACTGAGGTCTGGAGGAGGGGCATAGAGGGAGGAGCCAGTGCACACCCATACCTAAAGTTCTTTCTTAGTGCCCATGTCCCCTGCGGAGCCCGTCTATCCCCCATGGTCCTTACGGAGTCCCCAGCATCCTCTAGGACGTAAGAGAAAATCATAATAAACAGGACACCACAGGCTGCTCCCCCTGTATAATAATAGGACACAACAGGCTGCTCCCCCTGTATAATAATAATAGTAATAATAATAACAATAACAGGACACCACAGGCTGCTCCCCCTGTATAATAATAAGAATAATAATAAGAATAACAGGACACCACAGGCTGCTCCACCGTATATTAGTAGTAACAAAACAACATAGGCTGCTCCCCTTGTATAATAGTAGTGGACACTACATGCTGCTGCCCCCCGTATAAGAGTAATAACAGAGGACACCACAGGCTATTCCCCCTGTATAATTATAATAATATAATAATAATAAGGACCCCATTACCTGTTGCCGGACGACTGACTCCCGCTCGAGGGAAACCCGGAAGTTGCAGCGAAAGAAAAAAACTCTCTTCCTGTATGTGGAACGCAGTGGCCGGAAGTAAAATGGAACGCACAGGCCGGAAGTGAGGTTGATTGGCAGGGGAACGCAATCAGCTTCCTCCTCAGTAACCAGCACACTGACGTTCGTATCCCCGCCCCCGGCCCCTCCTCCAGCCCCGCCCCCGGCCCCTCCTCCAGCCCCGCCCCCGGCCTCAGCACAGGGAGAGGGCGCGGGTCCCGCACATGGCAGTGTGACAGGCGCTGGGGGCAGGCAGGGAGGTGTGAGAGAGGGCGGGTACCCGTGCAGCTGCTGCAGGACACAGAGCAAGGGCTGCATAGGTGCAATGCTTTCTGTGTGTATATCCAGAGATAGATGTACAGGGCGCCGGCACATCTGCAGCGCAGCCTCATCCGGGCGCATTGTTTTCTTATTAACCGGCTACAAAACAGCAAGCTGGGCAGACTTTTATTATGTCAGTTTAGAACCGGCCGGTGGTTGCGTGTTGATTGAGATATATATTTTTCGATATATATTTTATATATGTTTTAAATAAATTTTACTAACTTTTCAATTCCTGTGCGCTGTAATATATTTTCCTTCTTTTTTCACCCTAAACAAACTCCCAGGGCTGAGTGTATCACTGGTGGAACAGGAATTGTGTTAGGTGAAGCGCTTGATTAATTGTTGCGTGTTTGTATTTTTTAACTTCTGTGAGACACTTCCAGGGATCGCGTGGCCGTCACCAGGGGGCAGTTAAGGTTCAAATCGTGTTCCGTCCGCGGCCTAGAGAGGCGCACCGTGGCGCTGGCGTGGACACTGTCACCGAGCAGAGACCCCACTAGACCACCTGGGCATTAGGAGCACAGGTCAGGTCTATTTACACCTGTTTTAAATAAGGCTCCATAGAACCTGGGGTGGAAGTCCAGCATTGACCTGTAGCCCCGGCCCAGGGCACCATCTCAAGTAAATTTTCTCGCCCTTGGGCTGCTTCAGTCCTGGATGCAGGACAAGCCCCTCTGCATTATCCTCCAGCCTCAGGGCTGTGCTGTGATATAATGGTCTTTTTGCAGCATTATTAACCATTTGTATACTCAGTGCATGTGACTGAGTGCCTGTATATGCTGTCTTGTTTTCATTTTCACGTATCACAGATATTCTATAGTCTGGGCTAGGTGCATTTGGGTTAACATTGCAGTTTTCAGCAGCTGCTGCGGAAGAGCCAGACGCCCCGGGTGTACGCGCTGTGCACCCGCAGGGGGCCCTGGACGCCGCACCTGGGGGCCAGGGGGCCGGCTGCGGGTGCTGGAGGAGCACAGGCCCTACCTGCCCGTCTGGTTGCTGAGGATCATCATCGCCGTGCTGCTCGCCCTCACCAGCATCTTCAGCTGTCTCAACCTGGGCCTGATGGCGCTGGACCCCATGGAGCTGCGGGTGGTACAGCGCTGCGGCTTGGAGCGGGAGAGGAGCTACGCCGCCAAAATCGAGCCGGTGCGCAGCAAGGGCAACTACCTGCTGTGCTCGCTGCTGCTAGGCAACGTCCTGGTCAACACCACGCTCACCTCGCCGCTGGACGAGCTCATCGGCTCCGGCATCGCCGCCTTCTTCGCATCCACCAGCGGCATCGTGGTGCTGGGCGAGATCATGCTCACGGCCTGGCCGGTGGTGCTGGGCCAGGAGACTGGCACCGTCTACAACCGGGAGAAGCTACTGGAGATGCTGAAGGTTACAGAGCCATACAGTGGACTGGTACGCGGAGAGATGAATATCATCCAGGGAGCGCTGGAGCTGCGCACAAAGACAGTGGAGGATGTTATGACCAAGGTGGAGGACTGCTTAATGCTAACCAACGACGCCATATTAGACTTTAACACCATGTCCAGCATCATGGAGAGTGGCTACACCCGTATCCCTGTGTATGAGAATGAGCGCTCCAACATGGTGGACATCCTCTACGTGAAAGACTTGGACTTCGTGGAGCCCGATGACTGCACACCCCTGAGCACCATCACCCGTTTCTACAGTCACCCCGTCCAGTTTGTGTTCAGTGACACCAAGTTGGATGCTGTGCTGGAGGAGTCCAAGAAGCGAAAGTCTCACTTGGCCATTGTACAGAAAGTGAACAGTGAAGGAGAGGGTGATCTGTTCTATGAGGTGATGGGTCTAGTAACTCTCGAGGATGTCATTGAAGAAATGATCAAATCAGAGATTTTGGATAAATCCGAACTTTATACGGATAATCGTAGTAAGAAACGCGTTGTTCGTTGTCATGGCAAAAAGGATTTCTCAGTTTTCAAAGACCCAGATCATGAGCTAAGAGTAAAAATTTCCCACCAGCTTCTCCTTGCTGCCCATCGCTTCTTATCCACAGAGGTGTCCCTGTTTGCACCCACCTTGGTATCGGAGAAGATGCTCCTGTGCCTGCTGAAGTACCCAGATGTAGTGCAGGAGCTGCATTTCAGTGAGGATGAGAAGAAGGCACCTGAACACTACCTGTACCAGCACAACAAGACAGCCGACTACTTCATCCTTATCTTACAGGGGAAGGTTGAAGTGGAGGCTGGGAAGGAGCTTATGAAATTTGAGTCTGGAGCTTTCTCCTACTACGGTGTCATGGCCATTAGTGTCACATCAACTTAAGAGCTCCGCTCCCCCTCTCACATTGGCAGCATAAACAGGTCCTCATCCCTCAGCCATGAACGCTCAAACTCCATCTCCTCAACCATCAGTGGCAGCAACACTCAGCTCAGTGTTCAAACACAATACACAGCGGACTTCAGCGTTCGGGCCCTGGGTGTCTTGCAGTATGTAAAAAGGGACCAGTATCAAGGAGCCCTGATGTCTTCCCGGTTGGATAGTAGCCCTCAGTTCCTGAGGGAGGAACCCACAAGCCTGACTGCACCTTGTCAGAGCACTGTGAGGTATTAGTGGATGAAACCACCAGTCTCCTGAACCAGAGGAACGCTCAGCACAGCCTGTATCACAATACTGTTTGACAACACCATGGGCACTGTTGTAGCATTGCTCTGCCTGTTCTTTACCAGTGGGTCAGCCTAGAGAAAGACTTTGCAATATCTAACTGGATAACAGTGTGACTGTGTACTGCATGCAAAGCTTTATACTGCAATGACAAAGAGAGCAGACTTCCATGGACAATTGAGGCCGTGGCACTACGCTTGTCATGTTTGTATGGGGAGAGCTTTGCAAGCCTCCTGTTCTGGAGTGGTCATAATGATGTTCTCCAGACCTTCAGCATGGCCAGTAATCAGAGTAATGTTCTGCAACGCTGGAGCATAAAGAATTGTCTAGAGGAGAACATTAGACTACCAAAAGGTAACTGGCAGAGCGAGGTTCTGCTGTACTTTGGAAATGGTTTGATGCTGTGCAGAGCATCAACTCAGGGAAGGATTTCTACATGTGCACTGGAGACCCCCAACTCTAAAAAGGGGATCTATTTGTCTGTCTTCCTTGGGGGGAGTGGGTAGTGCTTAGTCTTCCTCTATATTTAGGGGCTTTATCCACACCATCTTTCATTCTTCTAAACACCACCTGTCTGGTATCTCAGAAGGGGCCACTGAAGGTCTTCCTGTTATTAGTGACCCCTCTGGGAAAAGCTAGGTGTGATTATCTCATACTGCATCGCCCTCTCCAGTCTGGTTTCCTAGTACCCCACATGGATCTGATGGTGGCCTGGTTTGTATGGCGGGCATCTTCTGCATTAGTGTCCACACTCCTGGTACTATCTGTATCTAAAAGTAACCAGATCCATAAAGTCACCACCAGTATTGTGTTCTCGTCAAGTATTGAGGACTAACAAGGGAATATCTGTATTACTGACAAGCTGTCGCTGACATGTTCTGCACCTATCTCTGCATTGTGGTAACAAGGAGAACCTTTTCACAGGCAGCTTTCATGTTCATAGTTGTTTTACATGGCAAAGGGTACTCCATCCACTATCCTTACTGATCCCCTCTGTAGAAATGTCTACCACTTGACTAGAACACTAGGGGCCTGTGTCCCAATCGTATGTCACCACTAATAGGTTACAGTGACACGACACTGAAGGCCAAGAGAAGTATTCAGACGTTAAAATGGTGGTACTGGCCTTATTCTGCTTTCATGGTATTAGTGATACCCTGGACAATGCAGATGATGTTATCCTCTTGTTATTGCATTGTCACCTATGTGGATCATTCATTCCCTCCCTTACTGTCCATATATATAGCACTGCTTTCTGTCTGCTCTCTATTTGCACTAGAGCACTCCAGTCTTCCCAAAAACAATTCCAGAGGGTTATTTTGGACAATTGAATCCCTCCTCATATTTGAAGTAGGTATGTGTTTATTGTTGCAGTTCTTTTTGCACTTGATCTGTTCTGAATCCCATGTGGGACCTATCGAAGAAAAACAACCCACAGTAAAACAGTATTGCTGCATAATTCTGATAATTTGAGACGTGGAGAAAGTGGAAAGAGGATTAATGAAATGTATACTGAGGTACATTCTCCAGGAAATCTATTTGCAAATCACTTTGACTCAATCTAGTCTGTGTGTATGACACACATATATTTATTTTTAAATGTATACTTTCTGCTATAAACAAAAGAACCAAGTGTTTCCTATAATGGTACATTGGGAAGTGAAAGGTGTTCATGCCAATGGGGCTCATTCCGAGTTGATCGCTAGCTGCCGTTGTTCGCAGCGCAGCGATCAGGCTAAAAATCGGCATTTCTACGCATGCGTATGCACCGCAATGCGCACGCGCGACGTACGGGTACAAAGCCCTTTGTGGTTGTGCACAGGTTCTAGCAAAGTTTTCAGTCGCACTGGCGGCCGCAAGAAGATTGACAGGAAGGGGGCGTTTCTGGGTGTCAACTGACCGTTTTCAGGGAGTGTTTGCAAAAACGCAGGCATGGCTGGGCGTTCGCTGGGCGGGTGTGTGACGTCAAATCCGGACACGAATAGGCTAAAGCGATCACAAGCGCTGAGTAGGTTCAGAGCTACTCAGAAACTACACAAACTGTTTTTGCAGAGCTCGGCTGCACATGCGTTCGCACTTCTGCTAAGCTAAAATACACTCCCCAGTGGGCAGCGGCATAGCATTTGCACGGCTGCTAAAACTAGCTAGCGAGCGATCAACTCGGAATGACCCCCTATGTGAATGTTATATGCACCAAATGTTACAGGGAATGTGTGATTGCAAACCTCTAATGATTGAGCAAGCACCAGTTGGCATCTGAGAAAGGTTGTATAATCCCTTCTCACTGGAAGACCCAGGTCTGGTGTGAAGGGGTATCCCCGCCTACGAGCCAGGTAGAGTCTGGTTTTCTGGCTGAAAGGGGTATTTGTAGTGCTCTTGGATAAATACTGGATTATGGTCGGCCATGATGCTAAAAGCATTGATTCGACCGGGCAGCTGTGGGGAGACCTCTGCTGAACCTCTAATAAGAAAGGGGAGGCATTCTCTACAAAAGTATACAAACCTTTATGCATAACCCTCACCTACTCCTAACCATTATGGACTTAACCAGTTTTAATTCCAAAATGTGGCATGGCAATAATATTAAATGCAAAACACTCCTATCTAGGTTTGCATTTAATATTATATGAGTTTTACATTTGGGGGTCAAAAACCACAGAGAATCATCAGCGTTATGTCTGAATACTGGTCCCCCCTCCCCCCCCCCCTTTCCCTCCAAACTGTTTCTTTATAGGTGATGGAGACTCTTTTTTTTCTCTTAATTGCTTGCTCTGTACACTAAAGGTTTTTGTTTTTTTTAAGATCAGATCTGGTTTCTAGAAAATGTAGCATTCACTGTATGAACATGCCATAAAGCGTTTCCTGCTGTGTTTGCAGGAAACGCTCACCGCACTGCATTGTGGGAGCGGCATTTAGACACTAGGGGTCAATACTACTGGGGCCACAAAGGGGGCAATACTACTGGGGCACAAAAGGGGACAGTACTACCGGCACATTGACCACACCCCTTCATGAAGCCACACCCCTATTTACACGCGGGGTGCCACAAGGGCTAGAACCGGCCCTGATACAAGTATATTATATCTGTGTTGCAGTCACATTATTCCCTCTTCTGTTTATTTGTACTCGCACTGTGTAAGTCCACTTTGTTGCTCAATACTATTATGTCTAGCAAACAGGTTAAAGCCCCTGTATGAGGATCACGCAGAGTGTGCTCAGTCGGGTTACCTGAGGAGGACATGTCACATGATAATCTCTGTACTGTATGTTATACACCTCCCAGTCAGTCTGCAGTTCCTGTTCCCGTACAGGAGCCTCCGTGGGCAGTTTTCACCTCATTGTTGGGTAACCTGGTAGAGCGCCTGTTGCCCCCTATGTGCCTGCCAGTGGCACTGCCTCCCCAAAAGGTTCCTATAGTTATACTGCTTTTAGACCCAAAGTCGCGGGTCGCAGCTGAGAGATAGAAACGAAGTGCTACCCGGCTGCGACCCGCGTCTGCCCCCTTTTCCACTGGAATCACCAACCCGGCACATTGCCGCATTGGCAATGTTGCCGGTGACGCGACGGGGGCAGCACTTGGAGATCACATGATCTCCAAGCGCCGCCCGCACATAGAGTGTAAACGGGAAACCGGGTCGCATCGACCCGGCTACCGTTTACACTGCACAGTTTGCAGAGTTGAACACGCAAACTTCCCGAGTTGGAATATCGGATCACTCAACCCGGACTATTCCAACTCGACCCCTTTACACCAGCCAGCAACACGGGTTATGCACATTCATGTGCAATAACCTGTTACTAGCTGGTGGTGTAAAAGGGGTAAGTGTCAGCCATTGGTGGATAATTTGTCTAACCAGCTACAGATTTTAAACCAGAATCTGGCTAGACAGAAAGCTTCCTCTGGGCGCACACGTGGCTCTAAGCAGGCTACTTCTTCCTCTCCATCCACTATCCTTACTGATTTTTCATCGGAAGAGGAGGCGGAGCATACAACTCAATCTGACACAGATTCTGGTGCTGCAGATGAGGCTCCATCCTCTGCCTGAGGACATGTGTAATAAATGGGAAAATTCACCTCCGGTGGATTCTCATGTCACTTGCCTCATGGTATCATCCACTCTACCGGTTACTACGATTCACTTCCCTAAGGAAACCGACTGATAAATGTATTAAAGGCTGCCTGAAGTCAATTTACTCCCTTACAGGGGCTGTCCTTAGACCTACTATAGCTGCCTCGTGAGCAGAAAAGGTGATTGATGCTTGGGTTCATGCACTAGAGGATGAGCTGCCCATGCTTATATAAGAGGAAGCCAGACAATACCTGTCTCATATTAAAACAGCTTCTTATTATATTCACGAAGCTTCGTCTGAGGCTGGTGTGTTGGACGCCAAGTCTGTTCTAATGTGCCGTATTTTGTGGTTGAAGACATGGACGGTGTACCTGGATTCTAAGAAAACCTTAGAACTATTCCCTTTTATTGGGGATTTTCTGTTCGGGGAAGAATTGTAGAAGATTGTGTCTGATTTGGAGAATACAGAGACAAGCATTTCTACCCCCCTCAAATCCTTAAAAGAAGTTCAAGGGTACCACATTTTGCTTCTTTCGACCTCAGGGTAAAGCAAAAGGACAGTCTTTCCCTAGACAGTCTCACAACCCTAAATCCTCCAAGACCAAGTATTCCTGGGCAACTTGTCAGCCTTCCAATAAGCCTGACAAGCTCGCAGCATGATGTGGCGGCCCTCCCTTGGGGGACCCCAGGGTCTGAGGTTGACTTCTACACTTTGTCAAGGTTTGGCATATGACCACTTCGGACGCTTGGGTGCTAGAAGTTATCTCCCACGGTACGTAATCCCATTCAAGGAACGTCCCTCTCAACAGTACTTTACCACGGGCCTTCCATCGGACCCAGTAAGGGTGCAGACTCTGCAAACGGTGGTCAATTCCCTCCTTCATTTGGGAGTGATTGTGCCAGTCCCTCAGTCCCAAAGGGGCAGAGGTTACTACTCGACCCTGTTTCCTGTTCCAAAGCCCAATGGGTTTCACCGGCCTATTCTCAACCTCAAATCATTGAAAATGTTTGTGAGGGTATCCAAGTTTTGCATGGAAACTTTGCGCTCAATAGTTCTGGCTATGGAACCTGGAGACTTCATGGTATCCCTGGATTTACAGGATGCATATCTGCATATTCTTATTGCCAAGTCGCATCGTCGCATCAACAGTTCCTGCGGTTTACTACTGGCAGCCTTCATTACCAAATCCAGGCTCTGCCATTTGGACTGACTACAGCTCCTCGTGTATTTACCAAGATTATGGCTGTTATGACAACCTACCTTTGTCATCATGGAATACGAATTCTGCCGTACCTGGATGATCTTCTGCTACTAGCGAAGTCACAGGAAGTTCTCCTCAGACATCTCCAACTGACAGCTTCCTTCCTTCAGACACATGGTTGTCTGATAAACTGGAAGAAGTCCACTATGGTCCCATCACAGAGCATGGTACACCTTGGGGCACTTCTGGATACACACAGTCAAAGACTGTTTTTACCCCTATACAAGATTCTGAAGATTAAGGACATAATATGTCATTTCATTCATCGTCCCAGGGTGTCAATAAACTCGGCGATGCAAATACTCAGTCTGATGGTGTCATCCTTCGACATGATAGAGTATGCTCAATTTCATTCCCGTCCTCTACAAAGGTTTATTATTTCCGAATGTAATGGCCTGCCTCACAGGATCAGATTTCAAATTATCTCACTGACTCCTCCAGATGTTCGGTTGTCATTGACCTGGTGGCTACAGGATCAGCAATTGAGTGTGGGTTGACCCTTCTGGATTCCGAGCTTGGTTCTGCTAACAACGGATGCCAGTCTTCGGGGGGTTGGGGAGCGGTGACGGAGCAACGTTCATGTAACGAAACAATATGGACTTGGACTGAGAACCTTTTTATTTATCACTCAGTTCTCACAGTATAATGTACTTTTTAAACCTTGGCCCAATCTAGGTATATACACCAGAGCATAGGTGTATCATGTATACTGTTATTTCATGTTATTAGGTATTTATTACTTATATATTACTGTACGGTCCCCTCTCTCCTGTATAATAATAATAATAATACCACATATAGGTGTGTGCTGGGAGCTGTGTTATACTCCCTCATATATCACTGTACGGTCCCCTCTCCCCTATATAATAATAATACCACATATCAGTGTGTGTCGGGAGCTGTGTTATTCCTCCTCATATATCACTGTACGGTCCCCTCTCCCCTATATAATAATAATACCACATATCAGTGTGTGCCGGGAGCTGTGTTATTCCCCTCATATATCACTGTACGGTCCCCTCTCCCCTATATAATAATAATACCACATATCAGTGTGTGCCGGGGGCTGTGTTATTCTCCCTCATATATCACTGTACAGTCCCCTCCCCCCTATATAATAATAATACCACATGTCAGTGTGTGCCGGGAGCTGTGTTATTCCCCCTCATAAATCACTGTACAGTCCCCTCTCCCCTATATAATAATAATAATAATAATACCACATACCAGTGTGTGCTGGGAGCTGTGTTATACCACCTTATATATTACTGTACGGTCCCCTCTCTCCTGTATAATAATAATAATAATAATAATACCACATATCAGTGTGTGCTGGGAGCTGTGTTATACTCCCTCATATATCACTGTATGGTCCCCTCTCCCCTATATAATAATAATACCACATATCAGTGTGTGCCGGGAGCTGTGTTATTCCCCCACATATATCACTGTACGGTCCCCTCTCCCCTATATAATAATAATACCACATATCAGTGTGTGACGGGGGCTGTGTTATTCCCCCTCATATATCACTGTACAGTCCCCTCTCCCCTATATAATAATAATACCACATATCAGTGTGTGCCGGGAGCTGTGTTATTCCCCCACATATATCACTGTACGGTCCCCTCTCCCCTATATAATAATAATACCACATATCAGTGTGTGACGGGGGCTGTGTTATTCCCCCTCATATATCACTGTACAGTCCCCTCTCCCCTATATAATAATAATACCACATAGTGTGTGCCGGGAGCTGTGTTATACTCCCTCATATATCACTGTACGGTCCCCTCTCCCCTATATAATAATACCACATATCAGTGTGTGCCGGGAGCTGTGTTACTCCCCCACATATATCACTGTACGGTCTCTTCTCCCCTATATAATAATAATAATAATAATAATAATACCACATATCAGTGTGTGCCGGGAGCTGTGTTATTCCTCCTTATATATCACTGTACGGTCCCCTCTCCCCTATATAATAATAATACCACATATCAGTGTGTGCCGGGAGCTGTGTTATTCCCCTCATATATCACTGTACGGTCCCCTCTCCCCTATATAATAATAATACCACATATCAGTGTGTGCCGGGAGCTGTGTTATACTCCCTCATATATCACTGTACGGTCCCCTCTCCCCTATATAATAATAATACCACATATCAGTGTGTGCCAGGAGCTGTGTTATTCCCCCTCATTTATCACTGTACGGTCCCCTCTTTCCTATATAATAATACCACATATCAGTGTGTACCGGGAGCTGTGTTATTCCCCCTCATATATCACTGTACAGTCCCCTCTCCCCTATATAATAATAATACCACATATCAGTGTGTGCCGGGAGCTGTGTTATTGCCCTCATATATCACTGTACAGTCCCCTCCCCCCTATATAATAATAATACCACATTTCAGTGTGTGCCGGGGGCTGTGTTATTCCACCTCATATATCACTGTACGGTCCCCTCTCCCCTATATAATAATAATACCACATATCAGTGTGTGCCGGTAGCTGTGTTATTCCCCTCATATATCACTGTACGGTCCCCTCTTCCCTATACAGGTTGAGTCTCCCTTATCCAAAATGCTTGGGACCAGAGGTATTTTGGATATCGGATTTTTCCGTATTTTGGAATAATTGCATACCATAATGAGATATCATGGTGATGGGACCTAAATATAAGCACAGAATGCATTTATGTTACATATACACCTTATACACACTGCCTGAAGGTAATTTTAGACAATATTTTGTATAACTTTGTGCATTAAACAAAGTTTGTGTACAATGAGCCATCAAAAAACAAAGGTTTCACTATCTCAGTCTCACTCAAAAAAGTCCGTATTTCGCAATATTCCGTATTTCGGAATATTTGGATATGGGATACTCAACCTGTATAATAATAATACCACATATCAGTGTATGCCAGGAGCTGTGTTATTCACCCTCATATATCACTTTACAGTCGCCTCTCCCTTATATAATAATAATACCAAATATCAGTGTGTGCCGGGAGATGTGTTAGTCCCCATCATTTATCACTGTACGCTCCCCTATATAATAATAATAATAATAATAATAGCACATATCAGTGTGTGCCTGGAGCTGTGTTATTTCCCTCATATATCACTGTATGGTCCCCTCTCCCCTATATAATAATAATACCACATATCAGTGTGTGCCGGGGGCTGTGTTATTCCCCCTCATATATCACTGTATGGTCCCCTCTCCCCTATATAATAATAATATTACATATCAGTGTATGCCGGGAGCTGTGTTATTCCCCCTCATATATCACTGTACGGTCCCCTGTCCCCTATATAATAATAATACCACATATCAGTGTGTGCCGGGAGCTGTGTTATTCCCCTGATATATCACTGTACGGTCCCCTCTCCCCCTATATAATAATAATAATAATAATAATAATAATACCACATATCAGTGTATGCCGGGAGCTGTCATTCCCCCTCATAATATACAGTCCCCTCTCCCCTATATAATAATAATAATAATAATACCACATATCAGTGTGTGCCAGGAGCTGTGCGATTCCACTAATATATCACTGTACGGTCCCCTCTCCCCCTATATAATAATAATACCACATATCAGCGTGTGCCGGGAGCTGTGTTATTCCCCCTCATATATCACTGTATAATAATAATACCACATATCAGTGTATGCCGGGAGCTGTGTCATTCCCCTCATATATCACTGTACGGTCCCCTCTCCCCTATATAATAATAATACCACATATCAGTGTGTGCCGGGAGCTGTGTTATTCCCCTGATATATCACTGTACGGTCCCCTCTCCCCCTATATAATAATAATAATACCACATATCAGTGTATGCCGGGAGCTGTTATTCCCCCTCATATATCATTGTACAGTCCCCTCTCCCCTATATAATAATAATAATAATACCACATATCAGTGTGTGCCAGGAGCTGAGTTATTCCACTGATATATCACTGTACGGTCCCCTCTCCCCCTATATAATAATAATACCACATATCAGCGTGTGCCGGGAGCTGTGCTATTCCCCCTCATATATCACTGTATAATAATAATACCACATATCAGTGTATGCCGGGAGCTGTGTCATTCCCCTCATATATCACTGTACGGTCCCCTCTCCCCTATATAATAATAATACCACATATCAGTGTGTGCCGGGAGCTGTGTTATTCCCCCTCATATATCACTGTACGGTCCCCTCTCCCCTATATAATAATAATACCACATATCAGTGTGTGCCGGGAGCTGTGTTATTCCCCCTCATATATCACTGTATAATAATAATACCACATATCAGTGTATGCCGGGAGCTGTGTCATTCCCCTCATATATCACTGTACGGTCCCCTCTCCCCTATATAATAATAATACCACATATCAGTGTGTGCCGGGAGCTGTGTTATTCCCCTGATATATCACTGTACGGTCCCCTCTCCCCCTATATAATAATAATAATACCACATATCAGTGTATGCCGGGAGCTGTTATTCCCCCTCATATATCATTGTACAGTCCCCTCTCCCCTATATAATAATAATAATAATACCACATATCAGTGTGTGCCAGGAGCTGAGTTATTCCACTGATATATCACTGTACGGTCCCCTCTCCCCCTATATAATAATAATACCACATATCAGCGTGTGCCGGGAGCTGTGCTATTCCCCCTCATATATCACTGTATAATAATAATACCACATATCAGTGTATGCCGGGAGCTGTGTCATTCCCCTCATATATCACTGTACGGTCCCCTCTCCCCTATATAATAATAATACCACATATCAGTGTGTGCCGGGAGCTGTGTTATTCCCCCTCATATATCACTGTACGGTCCCCTCTCCCCTATGTAATATTAATACAACTTATCAGTGTGTGCCGGGAGCTGTGTTATTCCCCCTCATATATCACTGTACAGTCCCCTCTCCCCTATATAATAATAATAATACCACATATCAGTGTGTGCCAGGAGCTGTGTTATTACCCCTCATTTATCACTGTACGCTCCCCTATATAATAATAATAATAATAATAATAATAGCACATATCAGTGTGTGCCGGGAGCTGTGTTACTCCGCCACATATATCACTGTACGGTCTCCTCTCCCCTATAAAATAATAATAATACCACATATCAGTGTGGGCCGGGAGCTGTGTTATTCCTCCTCATATATCACTGTACGGTCCCCTCTCCCCTATATAATAATAATACCACATATCAGTGTGTGCCGGGAGCTGTGTTATTCCCCTCATATATCACTGTACGGTCCCCTCTCCCCTATATAATAATAATACCACATATCATTGTGTGCCGGGGGCTGTGTTATTCCCCCTCATATATCACTGTACTGTCCCCTCTCCCCTATATAATAATAATACCACATATCAGTGTGTGCCGGGAGCTGTGTTATTCCCCCTCATATATCACTGTACAGTCCCCTCTCCCCTATATAATAATAATAATACCACATATCAGTGTGTGCCGGGAGCTGTGTTATTACCCCTCATTTATCACTGTACGCTCCCCTATATAATAATAATAATAATAATAATAATAATAATAATAGCACATATCAGTGTGTGCCGGGAGCTGTGTTACTCCTCCACATATATCACTGTACGGTCTCCTCTCCCCTATAAAAAAAAATAAAAAAATAATAATAATACCACATATCAGTGTGGGCCGGGAGCTGTGTTATTCCTCCTCATATATCACTGTACGGTCGCCTCTCTCCTATATAATAATACCACATATCAGTGTGTGCCGGGAGCTGTGTTATTCCCCTCATATATCACTGTACGGTCCCCTCTCCCCTATATAATAATAATACCACATATCAGTGTGTGCCGGGGGCTGTGTTATTCCCCCTCATATATCACTGTACAGTCCCCTCTCCCCTATATAATAATAATACCACATATCAGTGTGTGCCGGGAGCTGTGTTATTCCCCTCATATATCACTGTACAGTCCCATCCCCCCTATATAATAATAATACCACGTATCAGTGTGTGCCGGGGGCTGTGTTATTCCCCTCATATGTCACTGTACGGTCCCCTTTCCCCTATATAATAATAATACCACATATCAGTGTGTGCCGGGAGCTGTGTTATTCCCCTCATATTTCACTGTACGGTCCCCTCTTCCCTATACAGGTTGAGTCTCCACTATCCAAAATGCTTGGGACCAGAGGTATTTTGGATATCGGATTTTTCCGTATTTTGGAATAATTGCATACCATAATGAGATATCATGGTGATGGGACCTAAATATAAGCACAGAATGCATTTATGTTACATATACACCGTATACACACTGCCTGAAGGTAATTTTAGACAATATTTTGTATAACTTTGTGCATTAAACAAAGTGTGTGTATATTCACACAATTCATTTATGTTTCATAAACACCTTATACACACAGCCTGAAGGTCATTTAATACAATATTTTTAATAACTTTGTGTATAAAACAAAGTTTGTGTACAATGAGCCATCAAAAAACAAAGGTTTCACTATCTCAGTCTCACTCAAAAAAGTCCGTATTTCGCAATATTCCGTATTTCGGAATATTTGGATATGGGATACTCAACCTGTATAATAAATACCCCTCTCCCCTATGTAATATTAATACAACTTATCAGTGTGTGCCGGGAGCTGTGTTATTCCCCCTCATATATCACTGTACAGTCCCCTGTCCCCTATATAATAATAATAATACCACCTTTCAGTGTATGCCGGGAGCTGTGTTATTCCCCCTCATATATCACTGTACGGTCCCCTCTCCCCTATATAATAATAATACCACATATCAGTGTGTGCCGGGAGCTGTGTTATTCCCCTCATATATCACTGTACGGTCCCCTCTCCCCTATATAATAATAATACCACATATCAGTGTGTGCCGGGAGCTGTGTTATTCCCCTCATATATCACTGTACGGTCCCCTCTGCCCCTATATAATAATAATACCACATATCAGCGTGTGCCGGGAGCTGTGTTATTCCCCCTCATATGTCACTGTACAGTCCCTTCTCCCCTTTATAATAATAATACCACATATCAGTGTGTGCCGGGAGCTGTGTTATTCCCCCTCATATATCACTGTACAGTCCCCTCTCCCCTATATAATAATAATAATACCACATATCAGTGTGTGCCGGGAGCTGTGTTATTACCCCTCATTTATCACTGTACGCTCCCCTATATAATAATAATAATAATAATAATAATAATAGCACATATCAGTGTGTGCCGGGAGCTGTGTTACTCCTCCACATATATCACTGTACGGTCTCCTCTCCCCTATAAAAAAAAATAAAAAAATAATAATAATACCACATATCAGTGTGGGCCGGGAGCTGTGTTATTCCTCCTCATATATCACTGTACGGTCGCCTCTCTCCTATATAATAATACCACATATCAGTGTGTGCCGGGAGCTGTGTTATTCCCCTCATATATCACTGTACGGTCCCCTCTCCCCTATATAATAATAATACCACATATCAGTGTGTGCCGGGGGCTGTGTTATTCCCCCTCATATATCACTGTACAGTCCCCTCTCCCCTATATAATAATAATACCACATATCAGTGTGTGCCGGGAGCTGTGTTATTCCCCTCATATATCACTGTACAGTCCCCTCCCCCCTATATAATAATAATACCACGTATCAGTGTGTGCCGGGGGCTGTGTTATTCCCCTCATATGTCACTGTACGGTCCCCTTTCCCCTATATAATAATAATACCACATATCAGTGTGTGCCGGGAGCTGTGTTATTCCCCTCATATTTCACTGTACGGTCCCCTCTTCCCTATACAGGTTGAGTCTCCACTATCCAAAATGCTTGGGACCAGAGGTATTTTGGATATCGGATTTTTCCGTATTTTGGAATAATTGCATACCATAATGAGATATCATGGTGATGGGACCTAAATATAAGCACAGAATGCATTTATGTTACATATACACCGTATACACACTGCCTGAAGGTAATTTTAGACAATATTTTGTATAACTTTGTGCATTAAACAAAGTGTGTGTATATTCACACAATTCATTTATGTTTCATAAACACCTTATACACACAGCCTGAAGGTCATTTAATACAATATTTTTAATAACTTTGTGTATAAAACAAAGTTTGTGTACAATGAGCCATCAAAAAACAAAGGTTTCACTATCTCAGTCTCACTCAAAAAAGTCCGTATTTCGCAATATTCCGTATTTCGGAATATTTGGATATGGGATACTCAACCTGTATAATAAATACCCCTCTCCCCTATGTAATATTAATACAACTTATCAGTGTGTGCCGGGAGCTGTGTTATTCCCCCTCATATATCACTGTACAGTCCCCTGTCCCCTATATAATAATAATAATACCACCTTTCAGTGTATGCCGGGAGCTGTGTTATTCCCCCTCATATATCACTGTACGGTCCCCTCTCCCCTATATAATAATAATACCACATAATAGTGTGTGCCGGGAGCTGTGTTATTCCCCTCATATATCACTGTACGGTCCCCTCTCCCCTATATAATAATAATACCACATATCAGTGTGTGCCGGGAGCTGTGTTATTCCCCTCATATATCACTGTACGGTCCCCTCTGCCCCTATATAATAATAATACCACATATCAGCGTGTGCCGGGAGCTGTGTTATTCCCCCTCATATGTCACTGTACAGTCCCTTCTCCCCTTTATAATAATAATACCACATATCAGTGTGTGCCGGGAGCTGTGTTATTCCCCCTCATATATCACTGTACAGTCCCCTCTCCCCTATATAATAATAATAATACCACATATCAGTGTGTGCCGGGAGCTGTGTTATTACCCCTCATTTATCACTGTACGCTCCCCTATATAATAATAATAATAATAATAATAATAATAGCACATATCAGTGTGTGCCGGGAGCTGTGTTACTCCTCCACATATATCACTGTACGGTCTCCTCTCCCCTATAAAAAAAAATAAAAAAATAATAATAATACCACATATCAGTGTGGGCCGGGAGCTGTGTTATTCCTCCTCATATATCACTGTACGGTCGCCTCTCTCCTATATAATAATACCACATATCAGTGTGTGCCGGGAGCTGTGTTATTCCCCTCATATATCACTGTACGGTCCCCTCTCCCCTATATAATAATAATACCACATATCAGTGTGTGCCGGGGGCTGTGTTATTCCCCCTCATATATCACTGTACAGTCCCCTCTCCCCTATATAATAATAATACCACATATCAGTGTGTGCCGGGAGCTGTGTTATTCCCCTCATATATCACTGTACAGTCCCCTCCCCCCTATATAATAATAATACCACGTATCAGTGTGTGCCGGGGGCTGTGTTATTCCCCTCATATGTCACTGTACGGTCCCCTTTCCCCTATATAATAATAATACCACATATCAGTGTGTGCCGGGAGCTGTGTTATTCCCCTCATATTTCACTGTACGGTCCCCTCTTCCCTATACGGGTTGAGTCTCCACTATCCAAAATGCTTGGGACCAGAGGTATTTTGGATATCGGATTTTTCCGTATTTTGGAATAATTGCATACCATAATGAGATATCATGGTGATGGGACCTAAATATAAGCACAGAATGCATTTATGTTACATATACACCGTATACACACTGCCTGAAGGTAATTTTAGACAATATTTTGTATAACTTTGTGCATTAAACAAAGTGTGTGTATATTCACACAATTCATTTATGTTTCATAAACACCTTATACACACAGCCTGAAGGTCATTTAATACAATATTTTTAATAACTTTGTGTATAAAACAAAGTTTGTGTACAATGAGCCATCAAAAAACAAAGGTTTCACTATCTCAGTCTCACTCAAAAAAGTCCGTATTTCGCAATATTCCGTATTTCGGAATATTTGGATATGGGATACTCAACCTGTATAATAAATACCCCTCTCCCCTATGTAATATTAATACAACTTATCAGTGTGTGCCGGGAGCTGTGTTATTCCCCCTCATATATCACTGTACAGTCCCCTGTCCCCTATATAATAATAATAATACCACCTTTCAGTGTATGCCGGGAGCTGTGTTATTCCCCCTCATATATCACTGTACGGTCCCCTCTCCCCTATATAATAATAATACCACATATCAGTGTGTGCCGGGAGCTGTGTTATTCCCCTCATATATCACTGTACGGTCCCCTCTCCCCTATATAATAATAATACCACATATCAGTGTGTGCCGGGAGCTGTGTTATTCCCCTCATATATCACTGTACGGTCCCCTCTGCCCCTATATAATAATAATACCACATATCAGCGTGTGCCGGGAGCTGTGTTATTCCCCCTCATATGTCACTGTACAGTCCCTTCTCCCCTTTATAATAATAATACCACATATCAGTGTGTGCCGGGAGCTGTGTTATTCCCCCTCATATATCACTGTACAGTCCCCTCTCCCCTATATAATAATAATAATAATACTAGTGATGAGCGGATTCGGTTCCTCGGAATCCGAACCCGCCCGAACTTCACCTTTTTTTACACGGTTCCGAGCGACTCGGATCCTCCCGCCTTGCTCGGTTAACCCAAGCGTGCCCGAATGTCATCATCCCGCTGTCGGATTCTCGCAAGACTCGGATTCTATATAAGGAGCCGCGCGTCGTTGGCTGGCGTCCTCTCCGTTGTATTAGAAAAAAAAAAAACTGAGTGACTTAGTTTTAATTGTGGGGAAGATTGGGGACGGGGAGCAGCTGTTAGGGAGTACAGTGCAGGGTTTTGAGTTTAATCCGTTGTTTCTCTGCCTGAAAAAAAACGCTCCACCATATCTGTGCTCACTCAGTGTGCTGCACTGCTGCATGATATATCTGTGCTGAGTGCACTGCTCACACTGCCTAATTGTGGGGACTGGGGAGCAGTTATAGCAGGAGTACAGTGCACAGTTTTGCTGGCAGTGACCACCAGTCCAGTATACGTTTGTCTGCCTGAAAAACAGTGTGGTGTTTTTTTTTTCTTTCTTCATGCTAGTTTGTATAGCAGTCTGCTGACAGTGTCCACCAGGTCCACCCGTTATACAGTATATTATATATATAATTAAGCACTAAGCAGCAGTACGGTAGGCCACGGCTGTACCTACCTCTGTGTCATCATTGCACTCGTCGTCCATAAGTATAAGTAATACTATACTATCCATCCATCTACATTGTATACCTGTGGTGTTTTTTTTTTTCTTTCTTCATACTAGTTTGTTTAGCAGTCTGCTGACAGTGTCCACCAGGTCCTTTATACAGTATATCATATATATAAGCACTAAGCAGCAGTACGGTAGGCCACGGCTGTACCTACCTCTGTGTCGTCAGTGCACTCGTCATCCATAAGTATAAGTAATACTATACTATCCATCCATCTACATTGTATACCTGTGGTGTTTTTTTTTTCTTTCTTCATACTAGTTTAGCAGTCTGCTGACACTGTCCACCAGGTCCGTTATACAGTATATTATATTTATATATAATCACTAAGCAGCAGTACGGTAGGCCACGGCTGTACCTACCTCTGTGTCGTCAGTGCACTCATCGTCCGTAAGTATAAGTAATACTATACTATCCATCCATCTACATTGTATACCTGTGGTGTTTTTTTTTTTCTTTCTTCATACTAGTTTAGCAGTCTGCTGACACTGTCCACCAGGTCCGTTATACAGTATATTATATATATAAGCACTAAGCCGCAGTACGGTAGGCCACGGCTGTACCTACCTCTGTGTCGTCACTCGTCATCCATAAGTATAAGTAATAATAGTATACTATCCATCCATCTACATTGTATACCTGTGGTGGCTTTTAGTTGTGCGCAAAATATGGAGAACAAAAATGTGGAGGTTAAAAAAATAGGGAAAGATCAAGATTCACTTCCACCTCGTGCTGAAGCTGCTGCCACTAGTCATGGCCGAGACGATGAAATGCCATCAACGTCGTCTGCCAAGGCCGATGCCTAATGTCATAGTACAGAGCATGTAAAATCCAAAACACAAAAGATCAGTAAAAAAATGACCCAAAAATCAAAATTTAAAGCGTCTGAGGAGAAGCGTAAACTTGCCAATATGCCATTTACGACACGGAGTGGCAAGGAACGGCTGAGGCCCTGGCCTATGTTCATGGCTAGTGGTTCAGCTTCACATGAGGATGGAAGCACTCATCCTCTCGCTAGAAAAAAGAAAAGACACAGCAAAGAACTGTGCGTTCTTCGAAATCCCAACTCCCAAAGGAGAGTCCAATTGTGTCGGTTGCGATGCCTGACCTTCCCAACACTGGATGGGAAGAGCTTGCGCCTTCCACCATTTGCACGCCCCCTGCAAATGTTGAAAGGAGCACCCGCAGTCCAGTTCCTGATAGTGAAATTGAAGATGTCAGTGTTGAAGTACACCAGGATGAGGATATGGGTGTTGCTGGCGCTGGGGAGGAAATTGACAAGGAGGATTCTGATGGTGAGGTGGTTTGTTTAAGTCAGGCACCCGGGGAGACACCTGTTGTCCATGGGAGGAATATGGCCATTGACATGCCTGGTGAAAATACCAAAATAAATCAGCTCTTCAGGGTGGAAGTATTTCAACAGAAATGCGGACAACAGGTGTCAAGCCGTGTGTTGCCTTTGTCAAGCTGTAATAAGCAGGGGTAAGGACGTTAACCACCTCGGAACATCCTCCCTTATACGTCACCTGCAGCGCATTCATAATAAGTCAGTGACAAGTTCAAAAACTTTGGGCGACAGCGGAAGCAGTCCACTGACCAGTAAATCCCTTCCTCTTGTAACCAAGCTCGCGCAAACCACACCACCAACTCCCTCAGTGTCAATTTCCTCCTTACCCAGGAAAGCCAATAGTCCTGCAGGCCATGTCACTGGCAAGTCTGACGAGTCCTCTCCTGTCTGGGATTCCTCCGATGCATCCTTGAGTGTAACGCCTATTGCTGCTGGCGTTGCTGTTGTTGCTGCTGGGAGTCGATCGTCATCCCAGAGGGGAAGTCGGAAGACCACTTGTACTACTTCCAGTAAGCAATTGACTGTCCAACAGTCCTTTGCGAGGAAGATGAAATATCACAGCAGTCATCCTGTTGCAAAGCGGATAACTGAGGCCTTGACAACTATGTTGGTGTTAGACGTGCGTCTGGTATCCGCCGTTAATTCACGGGGAACTAGACAATTTATTGAGGTATTGTACCCCCGTTACCAAATACCATCTAGGTTCCACTTCTCTAGGCAGGCGATACCAAGAATGTACACGGACGTCAGAAAAAGACTCACCAGTGTCCTAAAAAATGCAGTTGTACCCAATGTCCACTTAACCACGGACATGTGGACAAGTGGAGCAGGGCAGACTCAGGACTACATGGCTGTGACAGCCCACTGGGTAGATGTATTGCCTCCCGCTGCAAGAACAGCAGCGGCGGCACCAGTAGCAGCATCTCGCAAACGCCAACTCGTTCCTAGGCAGGCTACGCTTTGTATCACCGCTTTCCAGAATACGCACACTCACAGCTGAAAACCTCTTACGGCAACTGAGGAAGATCATCGCAGAATGGCTTACCCCAATTGGACTCTCCTGGAGATTTGTGGCATCAGACAACGCCAGCAATATTGTGTGTGCATTACATCTGGGCAAATTCCAGCATGTCCCATGTTTTGCACATACCTTGAATTTGGTGGTTTGAATTATTTAAAAAACGACAGGGGCGTGCAAGAGATGCTGTTGGTGGCCAGAAGAATAGCGGGCCACTTTCGGCGTGCAGGCACCGCGTACAGAAGACTGGAGCACCACCAAAAAAAACTGAACCTGCCCTGCCATCATCTGAAGCAAGAGGTGGTAACGAGGTGGAATTCAACCCTCTATATGCTTCAGAGGATGGAGGAGCAGCAAAAGGCCATTCAAGCCTATACATCTGCCCACGATATAGGCAAAAGAGGGGGAATGCACCTGACTCAAGCGCAGTGGAGAATGATTTCAATGTTGTGCAAGGTTCTGCTGCCCTTTGAACTTGCCACACGTTAAGTCAGTTCAGACACTGCCAGCCTGAGTCAGGTCATTCCCCTCATCAGGCTTTTGCAGAAGAAGCTGGAGGCATTGAAGGAGGAGCTAAAACAGAGCGATTCCGCTAGGCATGTGGGACTTGTGGATGGAGCCCTTAATTCGCTTAACCAGGATTCACGTGTGGTCAATCTGTTGAAATCAGAGCACTACATTTTGGCCACCGTGCTCGATCCTAGATTTAAAACCTACGTTGGATCTCTCTTTCCGGCAGACACAAGTCTGCAGGGGTTCAAAGAACTGCTGGTGAGAAAATTGACAAGTCAAGCGGAACGCGACCTGTCAACATCTCCTCCTTCACATTCTCCCGCAACTGGGGGTGTGAGGAAAAGGCTACGAATTCCGAGCCCACCCGCTGGCGGTGATGCAGGGCAGTCTGGAGCGACTGCTGATGCTGACATCTGGTCCGGATTGAAGGACCTGCCAACGATTACTGACATGTCGTCTACTGTCACTGCATATGATTTTCTCACCATTGAAAGAATGGTGGAGGATTATATGAGTGACCGCATCCAAGTAGGCACGTCAGACAGTCCGTACGTATACTGGCAGGGAAAAGAGGCAATTTGGAGGCCCTTGCACAAACTGGCTTTATTCTACCTAAGTTGCCCTCCCTCCAGTGTGTACTCCGATTGAGTGTTTAGTGCCGCCGCTCACCTTGTCAGCAATCGGCGTACGAGGTTACTTCCAGAAAATGTGGAGAAGATGATGTTCATTAAAATGAATTATAATCAATTCCTCCATGGAGACATTCACCAGCAGCAATTGCCTCCAGAAAGTACACGGGGATCTAAGATGGTGGATTCCAGTGGGGACGAATTAATAATCTGTGAGGAGGGGGATGTACACAGTGAAAGGGGTGATGAATCGGACGATGATGATGAGGTGGACATCTTGCCTCTGTAGAGCCAGTTTGTGCAAGGAGAGATTGATTGCTTCTTTTTTGGTGGGGGCCCAAACCAACCAGTCATTTCAGTCACAGTCGTGTGGCAGACCCTGTCGCTGAAATGATGGGTTCGTTAAAGTGTGCATGTCCTGTTTATACAACATAAGGGTGGGTGGGAGGGCCCAAGGACAATTCGATCTTGCACCTCTTTTTTCTTTCATTTTTCTTTGCGTCATGTGCTGTTTGGGGAGTATTTTTTGTAAGGGCCATCCTGCGTGACACTGCAGTGCCACTCCTAGATGGGCCAGGTGTTTGTGTCGGCCACTAGGGTCGCTTAGCTTACTCACACAGCTACCTCATTGCGCCTCTTTTTTTCTTCTTTGCATCATGTGCTGTTTGGGGAGTATTTTTTGGAAGGGCCATCCTGCCTGACACTGCAGTGCCACTCCTAGATGGGCCAGGTGTTTGTGTCGGCCACTTGGGTCGCTTAGCTTACTCACACAGCTACCTCATTGCGCCTCTTTTTTTTCTTCTTTGCGTCATGTGCTGTTTGGGGAGTATTTTTTGGAAGGGCCATCTTGCCTGACACTGCAGTGCCACTCCTAGATGGGCCAGGTGTTTGTGTCGGCCACTTGGGTCGCTTAGCTTACTCACACAGCTACCTCATTGCGCCTCTTTTTTTTCTTCTTTGCGTCATGTGCTGTTTGGGGAGTATTTTTTGGAAGGGCCATCCTGCCTGACACTGCAGTGCCACTCCTAGATGGGCCAGGTGTTTGTGTCGGCCACTAGGGTCGCTTAGCTTACTCACATAGCTACCTCATTGCGCCTCTTTTTTTTCTTATTTGCGTCATGTGCTGTTTGGGGAGTATTTTTTGGAAGGGCCATCCTGCCTGACACTGCAGTGCCACTCCTAGATGGGCCAGGTGTTTGTGTCGGCCACTAGGGTCGCTTAGCTTACTCACAGAGCTACCTCATTGCGCCTCCTTTTTTTTCTTCTTTGCATCATGTGCTGTTTGGGGAGTATTTTTTGGAAGGGCCATCCTGCCTGACACTGCAGTGCCACTCCAAGATGGGACAGGTGTTTGTGTCGGCCACTTGGGTCGCTTAGCTTAGCCATCCAGCGACCTTGGTGCAAATTTTAGGACTAAAAATAATATTGTGAGGTGTGAGGTGTTCAGAATAGACTGAAAATGAGTGGAAATTATGGTTATTGAGGTTAATAATACTATGGGATCAAAATGACCCCCAAATTCAATGATTTAAGCTGTTTATTAGGTTTTTTTTTTTTAAAAACACCCGAATCCAAAACACACCCAAATCCGACAAAAAAAATTTGGTGAGGTTTTGCCAAAACGCGTTCGAACCCAAAACACGGCCGCGGAACCGAACCCAAAACCAAAACACAAAACCCGAAAAATTGCCGGTGCACATCCCTAAATAATACCACATATCAGTGTATGCCGGGAGCTGTGTTATTCCCCTCATATATCACTGTACGGTCCCCTCTCCCCTATATAATAATAATACCACATATCAGTGTGTGTCGGGAGCTGTGTATTATTCCCCCTCATATATCACTGTACGGTCCCCTCTCCCCTATGTAATATTAATACAACATATCAGTGTGTGTCGGGAGCTGTGTATTATTCCCCCTCATATATCACTGTACGGTCCCCTCTCCCCTATGTAATATTAATACAACATATCAGTGTGTGTGCCGGGAGCTGTGTTTTTCCCCCTCATATATCACTGTACAGTCCCCTCTCCCCTATATAATAATAATACCACATATCAGTGTATGCCGGGAGCTGTGTTATTCCCCCTCATATATCACTGTATGGTCCCCTCTCCCCTATATAATAATAATACCACATATCAGTGTGTGCCGGGAGCTGTGTTATTCCCCTCATATATCACTGTACAGTCCCCTCTCCCCTATATAATAATAATACCACATATCAGTGTGTGCCGGGACTGTGTTATTTCCCCTCATATATCACTGTACGGTCCCCTCTCCGCTATATAATAATAATACCACATATCAGTGTGTGCCGGGAGCTGTGTTATTCCCCTCATATATCACTGTACGGTCCCCTCTCCCCTATATAATAATAATAATACCACATATCAGTGTGTGCCGGGACTGTGTTATTTCCCCTCATATATCACTGTACGGTCCCCTCTCCGCTATATAATAATAATACCACATATCAGTGTGTGCCGGGAGCTGTGTTATTCCCCCTCATATATCACTGTACGGTCCCCTCTCCCCTATATAATAATAATACCACATATCAGTGTGTGCCGGGAGCTGTGTTATTCCCCTCATATATCACTGTACGGTCCCCTCTCCCCTATATAATAATACCACATATCAGTGTGTGCCGGGAGCTGTGTTATTCCTCCTCATATATCACTGTACGGTCCCCTCTCCCCTATATAATAATAATACCACATATCAGTGTGTACCGGGGACTGTGTTATTCCCCTCATATATCACTGTACAGTCCCCTCCCCCCTATATAATAATACCACATATCAGTGTGTGCCGGGAGCTGTGTTATTCCCCTCATATATCACTGTACGGTCCCCTCTCCCCTATATAATAATAATACCACATATCAGTGTGTACCGGGGACTGTGTTATTCCCCTCATATATCACTGTACGGTCCCCTCTCCCCTATATAATAATAATACCACATATCAGTGTATGCCGGGAGCTGTGTTATTCCCCTCATATATCACTGTACGGTCCCCTCTCCCCTATATAATAATAATACCACATATCAGTGTGTACCGGGGACTGTGTTATTCCCCTCATATATCACTGTACAGTCCCCTCTCCCCTATATAATAATAATAATACCACATATCAGTGTATGCCGGGAGCTGTGTTATTCCCCTCATATATCACTGTACGGTCCCCTCTCCCCTATATAATAATAATACCACATATCAGTGTATGCCGGGAGCTGTGTTATTCCCCTCATATATCACTGTACGGTCCCCTCTCCCCTATATAATAATAATACCACATATCAGTGTGTGCCGGGAGCTGTGTTATTCCCCTCATATATCACTGTACGGTCCCCTCTCCCCTATGTCAAAGTCAGAAAAATATCATGATGCACACTGCCATATTTGCACCTCATACATGTCCGCGCTGCGCATGCGTGCGCTCTCCCGTGCGTACGCATACCCGCTGTTACGTGCACCCGCAGGCGCACGGTATGCGCATTTACGGTAGAGTTTATGTGTGCCTAGCGTGTGACTCAATCGTTACATATTTTTACTATATAATGTATTTTGTAGATTATGGTCCCTTTGATAGAATCTGAAAGTTTAGTTAATGTAGCATGTTCATGGACAAAGAGATCCCTCTTTGTTTGATACGAAGGGTCAGACAAGGGTTACACAGTGGTGTTTAGTATCCATCGGAAGAGTATTTAATTAGCAATATTCCGGTGTTGGTTTGAAGCGGATTAATCGCTCGTGCGAATAGTTATGGACATAAGAAGTTTATGTACTTTTACTATTATTTGCACTTACTTATCCATGCGGCGGGAAACCCAGTTTCCCACCCACCTGAGCAGTTGGAAATCGTCACAGCCCACCTGTATGAATCAACCTATGACCTTTTGTTATAATGCGAAGACGAATTCCTGTGTCCAATGAACAATGAGATTGTAGGGACCATTGTATTGTATTGTGTGTGGTGTATATATAGACAAGCCGATCTGATCCAGCTCCACTCTACTCTCTTCAACGGTTCTCATCACTGATAATCGGGAGCTGGATATTCAGAAAGGCGCATGCGATCGTTCCCTTTGTGCGTAAGTCTTCTCTGCAATCATATTGTCTTTATTGTTATTGTGAGCCATATCTCTCTCTCTCCCTTCTCTCCTCTTTCTCTCTCATTTTCCCTTAAACGTAATTATATTGTATTGTATTTCATGTGTAGTTATCTGGTTAGTTAGTCTATGTTATATTGGTAGTGTATGACTTGTATTGTATTATTCTTTTGCAAGTATAACATTCTAATAAGGCGTTAGACCCTAATCCCGGTATCTGTGTATTTCTTATATTTCTAAGTGTACTCAGAGCGTCGAAGAGACGCTCGAACAGCTTTTAAGTTAATAAGGTTCCACTGTGTTACATTTACACTCTATTACTACACCAAGGTTTACTGCATAATACACTGTTTTATGGTATAGTTATAAAGGTTTAACATTGTGAGCGTCTGCGCCGCTGGTGATCTCCTCGTGGTTCCGAGCGTCTGCTACGCTATAGCGAACCATTACATTATTCGGCAGCCAATAGCGTGCCTGCCTGTGATCTCTTGGCCGTGAGCGAACGTGACGCTTGAGCGTCTCGACTACGGCTAAGCGATTGTTACGCAACGTGCGTACCCTTACGGTGTTCCATACGTCAATAGCGTACAGTGTTCTTAGACCTCTTAAAGGGTTTTAAGTAAGATAAATATTTAGCTTTATCACCTATATAATAATACCACATATCAGTGTGTGCCGGGAGCTGTGTTATCCCCCTCATATATCACTGTACGGTCCCCTCTCCCCTATATAATAATAATAACACATATCAGTGTGTGCCGGGAGCTGTGTTATTTCCCCTCATATATCACTGTACGGTCCCCTCTCCCCTATATAATAATAATACCACATATCAGTGTGTGCCGGGAGCTGTGTTATTCCCCTCATATATCACTGTACGGTCCCCTCTCCCCTATATAATAATACCACATATCAGTGTGTGCCGGGAGCTGTGTTATTCCCCTCATATATCACTGTACGGTCCCCTCTCCCCTATATAATAATGATACCACATATCAGTGTGTGCCGGGAGCTGTGTTATTCCCCTCATATATCACTGTACAGTCCACTCTCCCCTATATAATAATACCACATATCAGTGTGTGCCGGGAGCTGTGTTATTCCCCTCATATATCACTGTACGGTCCCCTCTCCCCTATATAATAATAATACCACATATCAGTGTGTGCCGGGAACTGTGTTATTCCCCCTCATATATCACTGTACGGTCCCCTCTCCGCTATATAGTATTAATACCACATATCAGTGTGTGCCGGGAGCTGTGTTATTCCCCTCATATATCACTGTACGGTCCCCTCTCCCCTATATAATAATAATAATAATACCACATATCAGTGTGTGCCGGGAGCTGTGTTATTCCCCTCATATATCACTGTACGGTCCCCTCTCCCCTATATAATAATAATGATACCACATATCAGTGTGTGCCGGGAGCTGTGTTATTCCCCCTCATATATCACTGTACAGTCCCCTCTCCCCTATATAATAATAATATCACATATCAGTGTGTGCCGGGTGCTGTGTTATTCCCCTCATATATCACTGTACGGTCCCCTCTCCCCTATATAATAATGATACCACATATCAGTGTGTGCCGGGAGCTGTGTTATTACCCCCCATATATCACTGTACAGTCCCCTCTCCCCTATATAATAATAATACCACATATCAGTGTGTACCGGGGACTGTGTTATTCCCCCTCATATATCACTGTACGGTCCCCTCTCCCCTATATAATAATGATACCACATATCAGTGTGTGCCGGGAGCTGTGTTATTCCCCTCATATATCACTGTACGGTCCCCTCTCTTACCTATATAATAATAATATCACATATCAGTGTGTGCCGGGAGCTGTGTTATTCCCCCTCATATATCACTGTACGGTCCCCTCTCCCCTATATAATAATAATACCACATATCAGTGTGTACCGGGGACTGTGTTATTCCCCCTCATATATCACTGTACGTTCCCCTCTCCCCTATATAATAATGATACCACATATCAGTGTGTGCCGGGAGCTGTGTTATTCCCCTCATATATCACTGTACGGTCCCCTCTCTTACCTATATAATAATAATATCACATATCAGTGTGTGCCGGGAGCTGTGTTATTCCCCCTCATATATCACTGTCCGGTCCCCTCTCCCCTATATAATAATGATACCACATATCAGTGAGTGCCGGGAGCTGTGTTATTCCCCCTCATATATCACTGTACAGTCCCCTCTCCCCTATATAATAATAATATCACATATCAGTGTGTGCCGGGAGCTGTGTTATTCCCCTCATATATCACTGTACGGTCCCCTCTCCCCTATATAATAATGATACCACATATCAGTGTGTGCCGGGAGCTGTGTTATTACCCCCCATATATCACTGTACAGTCCCCTCTCCCCTATATAATAATAATACCACATATCAGTGTGTACCGGGGACTGTGTTATTCCCCCTCATATATCACTGTACGGTCCCCTCTCCCCTATATAATAATGATACCACATATCAGTGTGTGCCGGGAGCTGTGTTATTCCCCTCATATATCACTGTACGGTCCCCTCTCTTACCTATATAATAATAATATCACATATCAGTGTGTGCCGGGAGCTGTGTTATTCCCCCTCATATATCACTGTACGGTCCCCTCTCCCCTATATAATAATAATACCACATATCAGTGTGTACCGGGGACTGTGTTATTCCCCCTCATATATCACTGTACGGTCCCCTCTCCCCTATATAATAATGATACCACATATCAGTGTGTGCCGGGAGCTGTGTTATTCCCCTCATATATCACTGTACGGTCCCCTCTCTTACCTATATAATAATAATATCACATATCAGTGTGTGCCGGGAGCTGTGTTATTCCCCCTCATATATCACTGTCCGGTCCCCTCTCCCCTATATAATAATGATACCACATATCAGTGAGTGCCGGGAGCTGTGTTATTCCCCCTCATATATCACTGTACAGTCCCCTCTCCCCTATATAATAATAATATCACATATCAGTGTGTGCCGGGAGCTGTGTTATTCCCCTCATATATCACTGTACGGTCCCCTCTCCCCTATATAATAATGATACCACATATCAGTGTGTGCCGGGAGCTGTGTTATTACCCCCCATATATCACTGTACAGTCCCCTCTCCCCTATATAATAATAATATCACATATCAGTGTGTGCCGGGAGCTGTGTTATTCCCCTCATATATCACTGTACGGTCCCCTCTCCCCTATATAATAATGATACCACATATCAGTGTGTGCCGGGAGCTGTGTTATTACCCCCCATATATCACTGTACAGTCCCCTCTCCCCTATATAATAATAATACCACATATCAGTGTGTACCGGGGACTGTGTTATTCCCCCTCATATATCACTGTACGGTCCCCTCTCCCCTATATAATAATGATACCACATATCAGTGTGTGCCGGGAGCTGTGTTATTCCCCTCATATATCACTGTACGGTCCCCTCTCCGCTGTATAGTAATAATACCACATATCAGTGTGTGCCGGGGGCTGTGTTATTCCCCCTCATATATCACTGTACGGTCCCCTCTCCCCTATATAATAATACCACATATCAGTGTGTGCCGGGAGCTGTGTTATTCCCCCTCATATATCACTGTACAGTCCCCTCTCCCCTATATAATAATAATACCACATATCAGTGTGTGCCGGGAGCTGTGTTATTCCCCATCATATATCACTGTACGGTCCGCTCTCCGCTATATAGTAATAATACCACATATCAGTGTGTTCCGGGTGTTAAATCTGTTACTTATATTTCAATAAGAGTATTTAATGTAACCAGAACACAGGGAGTGTTGCATGTTTCTTTACCGGAGAAGAACAGGAAACTAAAGAACACAGAAATAGATTCATACACCAACTAATACAAATTCAAAATAAGATCTGTTGTAACCTTCCACCAGAACACATATACAGCAATGGGAACTATATACACCACACTCCCCCAACTTCGATAAATGCAGACATGAAAATGTTAGCACTAAGCAATGTATACGTTACCCCAGAAGGCTACAAATCAAGCCTTTGAGGTGCCTTACCAACTGTGTCTGGATACCGATGTTTAACTCCCAGAGTGACTGGCTGCTCCACAGAAATCACACTAGAAGGTTCAGGGTCAGTTGTTACTAAGGGAACCTCATGCTCAGGTGACTCCATAACTGGTTTGGGAAAGGTCTCTGTATCTGACCCAGAGGGGTACATTTCCTCCAGAGTGTCAGGAACAGTCTTTGTATCAGTTCCAGAGGGGTATACATAAACCCCCACATCACTGGCTTGACTATGTCCAGCTGTCACCGTACAGTTTGCCTCCGAGCCTCAATGATTTGATCAATGTGGCGACACCACAATTCTCCTCCAACTTCAATCACGTACACCAAAGGGACGGATTTGGAAGAAACTATTCCCGGTTGCCATTTGTCTCCTCTATAATCACGGTCCAGAACCTCTTGGCCAATGTGGAAGAACCGAGTAGGTTTCTGATAAACTGATTGAAACGGTTTGTTATGTACCTTCCGCCTTACATCCGGTTTTATCAAGTCCCACTGAGACCGTAAGTTCCGTTGCATAAATAGCACCGCAGGAGGCTGACCGGTAGTGGAGTGTTCAGTCCTACGATATATAAACAAGAAGTTGTCAGTCTTGTGTTGCAAAGGTAGATGTTCATGGTGCATGGACTTGATAGCTTTTTTGAATGTTTGGAGAAATCTCTCAGCCAAACCGTTAGTGTCTGGATGGTGTGGATGTAAAATGTTTAATTCCATTGTCTTGCTTGAACTTTTTGAATTCCATGGACACAAACTGTGGCCCATTGTCACTGCACACTTGCTTCGGTAGACCATTTCTAGCAAAGATGGTTCGCAGCACAGCAATTGTTTTCTCAGAAGTAGTGGATTTCATCTAAATTACCTCGGCCATTTTGAACGAGCGTCCACTGCAATAAGAAACATACAATCCATGAATGGACCAGCAAAGTGAATATGTACCCGCTGCCACGGAGATGAAGGCCATTCCCAGGGGTGTAAAGGGGCTAAATGTGGTGCATTTTCAACTCTTTGACATCCTTCACACCCTTTTGTCAAAGTTTCAATTTGACCATTGATTCCTGGCCACCACACATAGCTTCTAGCAATATTCTTAATTTTTTTCTGTGCCTAGGTGACCCTCATGCAAATTTTCCAAAACTCTGTTTCGCAGTTTAGGTGGTATTACCACTCGCGACAGAAAGCTGATCTCTCCTGCCCGAAAACCCGTAATATTGAGCATCGCCATTGATAATGTCAAATATTACCTTTAAACATAAGCTATATACTATTATGGACTAAGTACGCTATTGGCGCACTAAGTACCGTAAGGGTACGCGCTTAGCGTAGCAGACGCTAGGCCGTGGGCGCGACGCATGAGCGACACGTACGCTCAGGAACTTACGCTTCGTATCGAGCACGCTATAGGCGTTCCGAGTACCGTAATGTTTCCTCTGCACGGCACCTAGCAACGCCGGGACGCCAGGCGCGTGCAGGCCGCCGGCTCCCTGGCAACGCTAGGACGCCGTACGTGCAGGGCCGCCGGGTCCTTAGCAACGGGGACGCCACAGGCGGACCGCGTTCCCCGTTGCACTAATCAGTATTCATCTGTTTTCCCCTGCTCGTGCAGCAAAGCAGCTGCACGGCATATGTTCATTAGCTTCTGTGTTCCTATTGGAGGGTTCCCTGTTATATGCCTCATCAGTGCCTCACACTAACCCTGGTGATAGCTTCCTGTATGCTGCTCATGTTTGGTGAACGTCTGTTCTTGTTCTGTTGTATCCGGTCCGTCCTGCTCCCTGAGTTCCTGTATCTTGGAGTTCGTTAGCAGTCCCAGGAATCCTTCTGGTCCTCATTTACCTGTGGCAGTCGGTTGGGGTTCTCACCCGGGTTCATGAGTGGCGGCCTTGCCGCGAGTTGTGGCCGCTTTAGTATTGTTCTTTTTGTACTGGAGCATTTGCGGAGGTTTCCGCTTCCATTGTCCTCCCCGGCTCTCGCGGTGCCGTGTAGGGGAGTGGACAAGTGGTATCTTTGGTTGTTCTTTTCCTTGGCGGCAAGCCGCGCATACCTTTTGTTTTAGGTTAGCCAGTAGCCCCTGGCTTTGTTGTTTCAGTTAGAGGGCCCCTTGTTATTACCCTGTCTCAGTTCACTCTTTGTCTCTCCTTAAGACCTGAGAGGGCATCGGAGTTGGGCAGACTTAATCCGCCCTTCAAACGCAGCTGCCATGGGCCCAAGAAACCATAGTTTCGCAAGAGTGAATTGACAGCACGGGTAAAACAACGGAGGTAGGGTGCCTGGGGCTATTCCCATTCCATTTCCCTTTTCCCAGCATTACGTCCTGCTGCTCTGGACTTCTGTATAAGACCTCTCCAGTCCTGAGCATCCGGGTCGTAACATTATCACCGGCCCATATAAAAAAAGGGTTTTTTTGTTGTTGTATTGGTGGGCCCAGAAATTCGTCCTCATGAATCCAGCAGTGTTAGGTCTAAATCCCAGTCAGCTTTTGGCCAACCAGATTCAGGAGTTAACTCAGATGGTTCAGGATCTTTCTCTTCGGGTGAGATCGCAGGAAGATCTTTTGCGAGCCTCTCCGAGTGTGGTTCCTGAACCGAAAATGCATTTACCTGATCGTTTTTTGGGTAGTCAGAAGAATTTTAAAGAAGCTTGTAAGCTTTATTTTCGTTTAAAGCCTCGTTCTTCCGGTACTGAGTCCCAACGGGTCGGGATTGTCATATCTTTACTCCAAGGTGATCCACAGACCTGGGCTTTTGGGTTAAAATCAGATGATGCTGCCTTGCTATCAGTAGATGCCTTTTTTAAATCCTCAGGCCTTTTGTATGATGATTCTGATAGAGAAGCTGAGAGCCATCTGTGTGCTCTTAAGCAAGGGAAAGGTCCAGCAGAAGCATACTGTACCGAGTTTCGCCGTTGGTCGAACGACTGTGGCTGGAATGACCCGGCCCTGCGCAGTCAGGTTCGCCTCGGTTTGTCTGAAATTATTAAAGACAGTCTCCTTCAGTACCCCGCTCCTGAGACTCTAGACAAACTCATGGAGCTTGCCATTAAAATTGATCGTCGTCTCCGAGAGCGGAGGGCTGAAAGAGGAACAACTTTTAGGCCTAGTCCATGTGTATACACTTTTCCTGAGGATGTCGAGGAGCCCATGCAGATGGGTTTCTCTCGGCTGTCCCCAGAGGAAAGAACCAGAAGGTTGAAATCTGGTCTCTGTTTGTATTGTGGAGGTAAGGGACATATCGCACGTAGTTGCCCGAATAAGTCGGAAAACGTTTTGACCAAGTGAATGGTGAGGGGGTTCACTTGGGTCTGCAGATAATCTCCTCTAAAGATTCTTTATTAGTTTTGGTTAAGATTTCCTTTGGCAGCCTCAGTTCGTTGGTGTCGGCCTTCGTCGACAGTGGAGCTGCAGGAAATGTTATGGATTTAGCTTGGGCTAAGGCTTTAGGCGTTCCACAGATACCATTAGATAAACGTATCACCATGCACGGCTTGGATGGAGGTCCGCTTTCCAATGGGGTTATTACTCACCGCACACCTCCAGTATTGCTGACAGTGGGGGCCTTACATTCAGAAGAATTAGAATTTTACCTTACACATTGTCCGGCAGTTCCAGTAGTTTTGGGTCACCCCTGGCTCGCCTTTCATAATACCACCATAGATTGTCAGTCTGGGGAGATTTCCCAATGGGGTCCTTTTTGTTGCAAGGAGTGTATTTCCCATCCAGTTCGGGTTGCGGCTGTTACCCCAGAATCTATTCCTTTGGAATATCAGGATTTTGCCAATGTTTTCTCCAAAGGTAACACGGACGTTCTGCCTCCTCATCGGTCCTATGATTGTGCTATTGACTTAATTCCAGATGCCACTTTACCTAAGGGGAGATTATATGCCCTGTCTGGGCCAGAAACCACGGCTATGGATAATTACATTCAGGAGAGCCTGAAAAAAGGTTTCATTAGGCCCTCAAAGTCTCCATTGAGTGCAGGATTCTTTTTTGTTGAGAAAAAAGATGGGTCGCTCAGACCATGTATTGACTTTCGGGCTCTGAATAAAATTTCTGTTAAGAACACCTATCCCTTGCCATTAATTTCAGTACTCTTTGATCAGTTACGCTCTGCCGTCATCTTCTCTAAGATCGATCTTAGAGGAGCTTATAACTTCATCCGAATAAGATCTGGGGATGAGTGGAAGACGGCTTTTAGCACTCAGTCAGGTCATTATGAATACCTGGTGATGCCATTTGGGCTGTCTAATGCGCCTGCGGTATTTCAAGACCTTATTAATGATGTGCTTCGTGACTTTCTTGGGAAGTTTGTAGTCGTTTATTTAGACAACATCTTGATCTACTCCGAGTCTTTGGAACAACATGTTTCCCATGTGCGTCTGGTTCTTCAAAAGCTACGGGAGAATCATTTATATGCTAAACTTGAGAAATGTGATTTCCACATCACGGAAGTGTCTTTTTTGGGGTATATTATATCTCCCCAGGGGTTTTATATGGAACCGAAAAAACTCCAGGCCATCCTTAATTGGGCGCAACCCACGAATTTAAAAGCAATTCAGCGCTTTTTAGGGTTTGCAAATTATTATAGGCGTTTCATTCATGCCTTTTCTGATTTGGTCGCTCCAATTGTTGCCTTGACTAAAAAAGGAGCAGACCCTTCCAATTGGTCGCCGGAAGCTGAGTCTGCCTTTCTGGCCTTAAAGCATGCCTTTGTCTCGGCTCTTATTCTGACATTCTAACCCGGAGCTCCCCTTTATAGTCGAGGTAGATGCCTCAGAGGTTGGAGCGGGGGCTATCCTTTCTCAGGAAGATCCGGAGTCTCAGAAGTTACACCCTTGTGCCTTCATGTCCAGGAAATTCTCCTCCACAGAATCCAACTATGATGTTGGTAATCGAGAATTGTTGGCAGTTAAATGGGCTTTCGAGGAGTGGAGGCATTGGCTGGAAGGTGATAGGCATACCATTACAGTATTTACTGACCATAAGAACCTGCAATATATTGAGTCAGCTAAACGACTGAATGCTCGGCAGGCACATTTGGCATTGTTTTTCACTCGTTTCAGGTTTATTATCACCTTCAGGCCCGGTTCCGAGAATACGAAAGCTGACGCCATGTCACGTTGTTTTCTTCCAGTTCACAATAACCATCCTGCTACCACCCCCATAGTTCCATCATCTATCATCCGAGCAGGCCTCACACAGGATGTATTTACACAGCTTGTCCAGCTTCAACAGCAGGCTCCCAAAGTTACTCCTGCTGATCGTCTTTTCGTACCTGAATTTCTGAGAGGCTCTGTTCTAGCAGAGTTTCATGACAACAAAGTGTCTGGTCATCCAGGTATCACTAAGACCTTGGAACTAGTATCTCGTTCGGTGTGGTGGCCTAGTCTCTCTAAAGATGTTAAGGAATTTGTCCGTTCCTGTCAGGTTTGTGCTCAGTTCAAGGTTGCTCGAGAGTTGCCAGTCAGGCAACTCATGCCTCTAGCCATTCTTCTCAGGCCATGGTCAGATATATCCATGGATTTCGTGGTGGACCTTCCTCTTTCAGCGGGCCTTCGAGTCATTTGGGTGGTGGTAGACAGTTTTAGTAAAATGGCTCATTTCATTGCTCTCCCCCGATTACCCTCTGCTCAAGGGTTAGCAGTTTTGTTCCTCCGCCATGTGTTCAGGCTCCATGGTTTACCCACGGATATTGTCTCTGATCGGGGTGCGCAATTCATCGCACGATTCTGGAAACGTTTTTGTGCCTCATTAAATATGAAACTTTCTTTAACATCTGGATATCATCCCCAGTCTAACGGAAAATCTGAACGTGTAAATCAGTCATTAAAACAGTACTTACGGTTATATTCGGCCAAACTTCAGAATGATTGGTCTGAATTTCTTCCGTTGGCCGAGTTTGCTTATAATAACTCTTGTCATTCCTCCACCAAGGAGTCCCCATTCTTTTCAGTGTTGGGCTTCCATCCTAGAGCAAATTCTTTTTACGCTCATGTTCCAGTCTCTTCGTTGACCTTAACTTCCCGTCTTAGAATCATTTTGAAAAAAGTTCACCTTGCCCTCAAGAAGGCTGCCTTCCGAGAAAAGATTTTTTCTGACAGGTTCCTGCGCCCATGCACTTTTAAGGTGGGAGATAAGGTGTGGTTGTCAACCCGCAACATCAGGCTCCGACAGCCCTCGGCTAGATTAGGACCCAAATTTATTGGACCGTTCCTTATCATTAAAAAAGTAAATCCAGTTGCTTTTCAATTACGTTTACCGAGATCACTAAAAATTGGCAATACTTTTAGCTGTTCCCTTCTGAAACAGTATTTTTCTTCCAGGAGATTTCTTCGGAGGACTTCCCAGGGTAGACTTCCGGTGGATGTGCAAGGGCAACAAGAGTACTTGGTGGAGAAGGTTTTAGATTCTAAGATGTCTCGGGGCCGACTTTATTTTTTGGTCCACTGGAAAGGCTATGGCCCTGAAGAAAGGTCTTGGGTGTTGGATAAAGATTTACATGCTCCTAGACTTAAGAGGGTATTTTTTCAGGAGTTTCCTCAGAAACCCAGCTCTAGGGGTTCTGTAACCCCTCCTCAAGGGGGGGTACTGTTAGGTGTGGCGGTGCGCCAGCTCTCTGACAGAGCAGCGGTCACGGCAGCTGCGCCTCTCTTCCTGTTTGTTTCTGCACGGCGCCTAGCAACGCCGGGACGCCGGGCGCGCGCTAGCCGCCGGGTCACTGGCAACGTTAGGATGCCGTGCGTTCAGCGCCGTCGGGTCCTTAGCAACGGGGACGCCACAGGCGGACGCGTTCCCCGCTGCACTAATTAAAGCATTCACCATGTTTTCCCCCTTCACGTGCAGCAAGGCAGCTGCACGACATTTGTTTATTAGGCTCTGTGTTCCTATTGGAGGGTTCTTTGTTATATGCCTCCTCAGTGCCTCACACTAACGCCGATGATAGCTTCCTGCATGCTGTTCATGCTTGCTGAATGTCTGTTCCTGGTCTGCCGTATCCGGTCCGTCCTGCTCCCAGAGTCCCTGTATCTAGGAGTTCTTTAGCCTGTCCCGGGAATCCTTCTGGTCCTCGTAAACCTGTGGCTGTCGGTTGGGGTTCCCGCCTGGTTTCGTGAGTGGCGGCCTTGCCGCGTGTTGCGGCCTATACCGCTTTAGTATTGTTTTTTGAACTGGAGCATTTGCGGAGGTTTGCGCTTCCATTGTCCTTCCACGGAACTCGGCGGTGCCGTGTAGGGGAGTGGACAAGTGGCATCTTTTGGTTGTTCTTTTCCTTGGCGGCAAGCCGCGCATACATTTAGTTTTAGGCTAGCCAGTAGCCCCTGGCTTTGTTGTTTCAGTTAGAGGTCCCCTTGTTATTACCCTGTCTCAGTTCACTCTTTGTCTCTCCTTAAGACCTGAGGGGGCATCTTAGTTGGGCAGACTTAATCCGCCCTTCAAACGCGGCTGCCATGGCCCCAAGAGACCATAGTCCTGCAAGAGTGAATTGACAACACGGGTAAAACAACGGAGGTAGGGTGCCAGGGGCTATATCCATTCCGTTTCCCTTTCCCAGCATTACGTCCTGCTGCTCTGGACTACTGTATAAGATCTCCCCGGTCCTGAGCATCCGGGTCGTAACATTTCCCATTCCGTTTCCCTTTCCCAGCATTACATCCTGCTGCTCTGGACTACTGTATAAGATCTACCCGGTCCTGAGCGTCTTGGTCGTAACAGTGACTGGTGTTGGTTATCCCCCACTGGTCACTGGCCTGGACAAGGCCCTGCACAGAATCTGCTAAGGGTTCAAGCCTTCCACTTCTAGCCTGAATCCAAGCTCCAGAGCTGGCTGGGTTGGCCGGCTTTTCCCCTGCCTTCCCATGCTACTCTCATTTAGGAGGCTGCATGGGAAGGCATTTCATTTTTCTGAGAGGAGTCTGCGGGGACCCAGCAGCCCACATAGAGCTCTGGATTACCTCTAGACCCCCAGGGAAAAGAGTAAATACATTTACACATATAATTATTTTGTGCACATTACACCACAGCACTGCAGTTCAGGACATGCGGTCCCAGCTCAGTGCTGCACATACATTTTATAATACATTTGTACATATTTATGAATTTACCTTTTCTTTATACACAGTCTGGGACTGCTGGGGCTCTCTCGGTGCACCAAGGTTTACCAGCTTAAAGTGCCGCACTGGCAGCATGCTTTCCCGTTCCACCCAGTGGGCAACTCCATGCACTCTCCTCCATGAAGCACAGTGCACAGCCGCACTGCCCCCTGAGCTCCCCAGCCACGAAACTTAGGGCTGCGGCCGCTCCTTACTGTGGTCTCTCCAATAAACCAGCCTTCCGTAGTGATGGGGCACTGGAAGCTAGCCCTCGGTCCCCAGCAGTAGGCACACACACCCCTGTCTTGCCGCATGGGAAACTGGCTGGTCCGGTCCTCCCCTGTGTGGCATGGCCCTGCTGCTTTGCAGGGGTTTACTAGCACCACAGCGCTGATGTGTGGAGGCATCAGGAGCCAAGCTCTCGAACCCTAGAGGGTTAACACAGCACTGCTGCTCTCATATACCGGGGTGTAGGGAGTGGAGCTCCTGGACCGGAGAGGTTGGCACATAGCCCTGCAGCCTGAGACTAGACTCCCGGTTGCAGCAGCTCCTTACATCTCAGTCCCCAGTGCAGCACACCGGAGGTTGACAAGTATCTCCGCAGCTGCTGGAGAGGTTCCGGGGCCACTGCACAACAAAGACTTTTAAATAAAAAATGTTAAACACTCTGCTCTTAGCGAGTACAGTTGAAATTAGCACCTAACGCCCATTGTCCTTTTAAATATGGCGCAGCAGCACAGGGGGATTAACCCCTTCAGTGCCATGGCCACCATTATCCACATGGGTCAGGGTGTCTCCGGCCACACTTCTACACCAGGGTTCAGCTCCATGGGTGAAACATGCAAGCCTGGCTCCAGAACTTGGATTTGGGGCATGAGTTTGAGGTGCTTGGGATGTTGGTCAGTTCATACTTATAAGTCATTATCTAGCAGCCACATCACTTCTTATCCAGTTGGGGCTCCAGTGGTATTATGAGAGCCTACCAAGATGTTGAGCTAACAGATCCCACTTGCCAAGTGCTTCACCTATAGCAGCAGTATCCGACATCGGCAGTAATTAAAGAGTGCTTTAGGAGGACACTTGCAACTTTGTTATAGCCTCCACAGTCCTTATTGGCCAATCCTTAATAAGCCTCCAGTGCCTGTCTATGTGGACACTTGGCCCACTCCTGTCTGGGCCACTCAAGACTGGGTTGTACATAATTTCAAAAGCTTGCAAATGCCTATCAATGTGGTCAACACTGTCCTCATATTTGGAAAATTAGATGGATCCTGACCTGGGCACAGCAGCTGGCAAAGGTTCTCCTGGTACCAAGCCAGTGGTGCCTGTATTTTCTGCCACCTATGGATGATGAGAATCCTTTATATTCTCAATTGCGCAATTTGCCAGCCTTTTAGCTAGGGTATCAGTCTCACCCCTCTTTGGTACGTTGGGATGCCCATCATGTTGGAGAATGTGGGGACATATGGCTTCTGCTAGACGGGGATTGGTCTGATGTTCTCAACACTTTCTGCCAAGTGTCTGCGGTTAGGGTGCTCTTGTGGTTGTCATTGCCTCCAGCTTCTTCCTCCTACTCATGATGCTTTTGGTTGCATTTTAAGAGATTCTAATACCCCTTTCTTTGCTGAATAACTTCAAGATCTTTTTTGGACCTTCCACTGTAGTCAGCGATTCTTTGCATCCTCCTGTGCTATACTGTTAAAGTCAAATTACTTTCTAACAAATATTTAAAATGCCAGTTCTAATATATACTGTGGATGCCAGGCGTATCTTATTACCATGTGCTATAAATGTGTGCTGTACGTCGCAAAACATTACATCCCATAAGAGAAAACAATACACCCACACATTGTCTGAGTTCCAAAGCTCTTTGATGTATATATTTGTTATTAAAAGGATATGTATACAAAATATCACATGTACAGTATATATATTTAAATGGTTACAATTTACACAGTAAGCAGTTATTACAAACTAATTCATTACAGACACAGCCAGCAATACAATTACCATCTCCCTCAATACACTTTATGCACTAATCGCTCCAGCTAACGGTTCAATACAGAGTGCGAAGAGCAAAGGCGAGCCGGGGCATCCCTGCCTAGTTCCATTACCCAGTTTGAAGCTCTCAGAGCAGACACCATTGGACATGACCACTGAGGAGGGGTCATGATATAGAATCCAGATAGCATGATGAAAACGGTCACCTAAGCCGAAAGCTTCGAGGGTATAGAATAAGAATGGCCAAGAAACTCGGTCGAATGCCTTTTTCGGCATCCATCACTAGGATTACCAAAGGCAGTTTGAAATGCTTAATTTGGTGGATCAGATTGATCATTCTATGGGTATTGTCCAGCCCTTGGTGATGGGGTATAAAGCCCACTTGATCTGGGTCAATCAAGGTTGGTAGATTGTGTTAAGTCTGTTGGCCAGAATTTTAGCGAACAGTTTGAGGTCTGTGTTCAGGAGGGAAATGTGTCTATAATTAAAACAGAGTGTGTGATTTTTGATTTAGGGATCACTATAATTTTAGATTTTGTGGATTCAGGGTGGAAATAGGAACCATCTAGTACAGAATTGAACAGTGTGGCAAGTTGGGGAACCAAGAGAGAGGCGAAAGATTTGTAATAAATCATGGAAAGACCATCTGGGATGGGGGCTTTAGATGGCTTCTGGGATTTAAGGGCCTACATGATTTCCTCTTCAGAAATATCCCGGCTAAGACAGAGTAGCATGTGAGGACTAATGGTTGGAAGAGTACAAGAGGCAAGATACTCTTTACATCATTGTGAAAAAGCAGGAGAGTCAGGGGGCAAGGGGAGGTTGTGAGTTTCGTAGTATTCATTGAATGTCCGGTTGATGGTGGTGGGGGTCATAAGACAGTGTATCAGTTTTAGCCTTCAGGGAGACTATGGCTTGTGCAGCACGTTTAGCCCTCAATTTGTTAGCTAGTAGGGTGTCAGTTTTATTACCCTTATTGTAAAATGTTTGTCCCAACCAACATAGGGTTTTCTCATACATCCTAGAGGATGCTGGGGACACCATAATAACCATGGAGTATAGACGGATCCGCAGGAAACATGGGCACTTTAAGACTTTGAAAAGGGTGTGAACTGGCTCTTCACTCTATGCTCCGCCTCCAGACTCCAGTTTTAGAATTGTGCCCAGGCAGACTGGATGCACTTTGAGGAGCTCTATTGAGTTTCTCTGAAAAGACTTATGTTAGGTTTTTTATTTTCAGGGCGGCTGCTGGCAATGGTCTCCCTGCATCGTGGGACTTAGGGGAGAGAAGTCAGACCTACTTCTGTGAGTTTAAAGGCTCTGCTTCTTGGCTACAGAACACCATTAGCTCCTGAGGGTTTGGAACACTAGGTACGCCTAGGGGTTCATTCCCAGAGCCCGCCGCCATCCCCCTTGCAGAGCCAGGAGACAGGTGAGTAGAAGAACATAGAAGACTTCAGTGACGGCTTCTGAGGTACCACACAGCGATCGCGCTGCACGCACAGCGGCACAACAGGGTGCAGGGCGCGGGGGGGGGGGCCTGGGCAGCATAAAACCCCTCATATGAGACTGGCAAAGTGGGATATGACTGCCTAGGCACTATATCCTTACCCCCACCAGTATTATTATTTTAAAAAATAGCGTGGCTGAAGCGTGCCATTAAGGGGGCGGGGCTTAACCCTCACAGCTCTCATCAGCGCCATTTTCTCTTTACAGAGCTGCAGAGAAGCTGGTCCTTCCTCACCACTGCTGTACAACTAACAGGGTGCAAAAACGGGAGGGGAGGGGCACAGTTAATTTGGTGCAAAAATACTTTAATATAAACGTGCTGCAGGTCTGAGGCATTATATTGAAGTTTCAGAACCGGGATAAGCGCTGGGTTATGAGCTGGCAAACTCCTTCTGTGTTTCTCTGACAGGCTTTACTGTGGGTCTGTCCCCTATTTTCCCAGTGTATCTGTGGGTGTCGATACACGTGTGTCGGCATGCCTGAGGCGGAGTGCTCTTCCCAGGAGGAGACTGTTAGGGACAGAAACGGCTTTGGAAGTGACCATGTCGGCACAGCCGACTCCTGATTGGATAAATGTTTTGAATGCTAATGTGGCTCTTATTAATAAGACATTAGGTAAATCTGAGTCTCAGAACCAGGCATGGAAGAAGTCTGTGGAGAATGTGTTATCACAGGTCCAGACCCCCTCGGGATCACAAAAACGTTCGTTTGCTCAGTTGGCAGACACAGATACCGACACAGACACTGACTCCGGTGTCGACTGTAGTGATTCCAGATTAGACACAAAATTGGCAAAGAACATTCAGTACATGATTGTGGCAATAAAAGACATGTTACATATGACTGAGGACCCTACTGTTCCTGATACTAGGGTCTGTATGTATAAGGGAAAGAAACCTGAGGTAACGTTTGCTCCCTCTCATGAACAGAATACCCTTTTTGAAAAAATGTGGGAAAATCCTGACAAAAAGTTTCTGATTCCCAAAAGAATTCAGTTGGCATATCCATTCCCCTCTGGGGATAGAGAAAAGTGGGAGTCACCCCCCATTGTGGACAAGGCTCTATCACGATTGTCTAAAAAGGTGGCTTTACCGTCGCTGGACACAGCAGCCCTTAAGGATCCTGCGGATCGTACACAGGAAAATATGTTCAATTCCATTTACGTCACCAGAGGTACGCTGCTCAGACCGGCCATTGCATCTGCGTGGGTGAGTAGTGCTATTGAAAAGTGGGCAGATAACTTGTCATCTGATATAGATACCCTAGATAGGGATAGCGTCCTTTTGACACTGGGTTATATCAGAGACGCTGTGGCCTACCTAAAGGAAGCGGCGAGAAATATTGGCATTTTGGGGTCAAAAGCCAATGCCATGGCGGTTTCAGCAAGGAGGGCATTGTGGATCCATCAATGGAATGCTGATGCTGACTCTAAAGAAAGCTATGGAGTCTCTCCCATATAAGGGTGGTGGTCTTGTTTGGCGACGGTCTCGCTGATTTGGTATCTACAGCTACCGCGGGTAAGTCAGCATTTTTGCCTTATGTTCCTCCACAACAAAAGAAAGCTCACCACTTACAGATGCAGTCCTTTCGGCCAAATAAATACAAAAGAGGCAGAGGTTACTCCTTCCTTGCTAATAGAGGAAGAGGTAAAAGATCTCCGGCCGTGGCAGGTTCCCAGGAGCAGAAGTTCTCCCTGGCTTCTGACAAATTCACCGCATGATGCTGGGGCTCCTCTGTAGAAGTCCGCACCGGTGGGGGCACGTCTCAATCTCTTCAGTCAATTCTGGGCTCATTCGGCCCTGGACCAATGGGTTTAAAATATAGTGTCCCAAGGGTACAAACTGGAGTTTCAAGACGTTCCCCCTCGACGATTTTTCAAATCAACCTTACCAGCTTCTCTTCCAAACGGAGATAGTATGCGAGGCAATACAAAAGTGTTTAAATCAAGTCCTTATCAGGGTTCCCCCGTCACAACAGGGAGAAGGCTTTTATTCGAGCCTGTTTGTGGTCCCGAAGCCGGACGGCTCGGTCAGACCAATTCTGAGCCTAAAATCCCTCAATCTTTACCTAAGAAAATTCAAATTCAAGATGGAATCTCTCCGAGCAGTGACCTCCAGTCTGGAGGAAGGGCATTTCATGGTGTCGGTCGACATAAAGGATGCCTACTTACATGTCCCCATATATCCTCTGCATCAGGCTTACCTGAGGTTTGCTATTCAGGATTTTCATTACCAATTTCAGACGTTGCTGTTTGGGCTGTCCACAGCTCCGAGGATTTTCACCAAGGTAATGGCAGAAATGATGGTTCTCCTTCGTAAACAAGGAGTCACAATTATCCCATACTTGGACGATCTCCTGATAAAGGCTGTGTCCAAAGACAAGCTGGTGCATGACATTGCGCTCTCCCTCACAGTTCTGCAACAACATGGTTGGCTCCTAAACTTGCCAAAGTCGCAATTGAATCCAACGAAAAGGCTGTCATTTTTGGGAATGATTCTGGACACAGAATTACAGAGAGTTTTTCTTCCAGAAGAGAAGGCTCTGGAAATTCTGAGACCACCGAGAGTATCAATCCATCAATGCGCTTGATTGCTGGGGAAGATGGTGGCGGCCTATGAGGCCATTCAATTTGGCAGATTCCATGCCAGGGTGTTTCAGTGGAACATGCACCGGAAAATAATCCTGTCCTCCAATACTAGAATCTCGCTCCTGTGGTGGCTGCACAGCTCTCACCTCCTAGAGGGACGCAGGCTCGGGATCCAGTACTGGATCCTAGTAACCACGGATTCGAGTCTCCGAGGCTGGGGAGCAGTCACACAGGGGTAAACCTTCCAGGGAAAATGGTCAAGCCAGGAAGTTTGTCTACACATAAACGTTCAAGAGTTAAGGACCATTTACAACGGCCTTCATCAAGCGGAACATCTACTTCGCAACCTGTCCGTCCTAATACAGTCGGACAATATAACAGCAGTAGCACACATAAAACGCCAGGGCAGAACAAAGAGCAGAGCGGCAATGGCAGAGACCACAAAAGTTCTCCGCTGGGCGCAAAGACATACAAGCCCTCTGTCAGCAATCTTCATTCCAGGAGTGGACAACTGGGAAGCAGACTTCCTCAGCAGACATGATCTCCATCCAAGAGGTCTTCACAGAAGTGACAAGTCTTTGGGGAATTCCTCAAATAGACATGATGGCGTCTCGCCTAAACAAGAAACTTCAGAGATATTGTTCCAGGTCGAGGGACCCTCAAGCAATAGCAGTGGACCAGCTGGTGACACCATGGGTGTTTCAGTCGATGTATATGTTCCCTCCGCTTCCACTCATTCCAAAGGTGCTAAAGATCATAAGAAGAACAAGGGTTGAGGCGTTCCTTATTGTTCCGGACTGGCCAAGGAGGGCATGGTATCCAGATCTTCAGGAATTACTCATAAGAGATCCCTGGCCTCTTCCTCTACGAGAGGATCTGTTACAGCAGGGGCCGTGCGTATATCACGACTTACCGCGGCTACATTTGACGGCTTGGCAGTTGAACGCCGGATCCTAGCCCAAAAGGGTATTCCCAGTGAAGTCATTCCCACTCTTCTTCAGGCTAGAAAAGGAGTAAAGTCTAAACATTATCACCGTATTTGGAGAAAATATGTGTCTTGGTGTGAATCCGAGAAGGCTCCTACGGAAGAATTTTAGTTAGGGCGTTTTCCCCATTTCTTGCAAGCAGGTGTGGATGCGGGCCTAAAGTTAGGCTCAATTAAAGTACAAATTTTGGCCTTATCGGTTTTCTTTCAAAAACAATTGGCTTCTCTTCCTTAAGTTCAGACTTTCGTGAAAGGCGTTTTGCACATCCAACCTCCATTTGTGCCCCCAGTGGCACCATGGGATCTTAACGTGGTGTTGCATTTCCTTCAATCACATTGGTTTGAACTTTTACAGAAGGTGGAGTTTAAATTTCTCACTTGGAAAATGGTCATGCTATTGGCCTTAGCATCCGCAAGGTGTCTGAGTTAGCGGCTTTGTCTCACAAGAGGCCTTATTTAATCTTCCATGAAGATAGAGCAGAGTTGAGGACTCGTCAACAATTTCTGCCGAAGGTGGTTTCATTGTTCCACATGAACCAGCCTATTGTGGTACCGGTGGCTACTGACGCCTTTGCGGAGTCAAAATCTCTCGACGTTGTCAGGGCCTTAAAGATTTATGTCACCAGAACGGCTCAACTTAGGAAAACGGAGGCTCTGTTTGTCCTGTATGCTGCCAACAAGATTGGGACTCCTGCTTCCAAGCAGACTATTGCGCGCTGGATCTGTAATATGATTCAGCATACTCATTCTACGGCTGGATTGCCATTACCAAAATCAGTGAAGGCCTATTCTACCAGAAAGGTGGGCTCATCCTGGGCGGCTGCCCCGGCATTACAACTTTGCCGAGCAGCTACTTGGTCGGGTTCAAAGACTTTTGCGAAACTTTACAAGTTTGATACCCTGGCTGATGAGGACCTCATGTTTGGTCAATCGGTGCTGCAGAGTCATCCACACTCTCCCGCCCGTTCTGGAGCTTTGGTATTAACCTCATGGTTATTATGGTGTCCCTGGGACGTATGAGAAAATAGGATTTTAATACCTACCAGTAAATCCTTTTCTCTTACTCCGTAGAGGATGCTGGGCGCCCGTCCCAGTGCGGACTCTATCTGCAGTTATTAGTTATGTTTACACATGGGTTGTGTTTTGTTATAGGCAGCCTGTTGCTGATATTGTTCATGCCTTTGACTGGAGTCCTGGTAAATGCCATGTTGTACGGCGTGTTTGAGGTGTGAGCTGGTATGTATCTCACCTTATTTTAACAATAAATCCTTTTCCTCAAAATGTCCGTCTCCCTGGGCACAGTTCCTATAACTGAGGTCTGGAGGAGGGGCATAGAGGGAGAGCCAGTTCACACCCCTTTCAAAGTCTTAAAGTGCCCATGTCTCCTGCGGATCCCGTCTATACCCCATGGCTATTATGGTATCCCCAGCATCCTCTACGGACTAAGATAAAAGGATTTACCGGTAGGTATTAAAATCCTATATTTTCAGCTAAGATGTTATGTAACTCACCTCTCGTCTTATCAAACTGTTTTAATATCGCAGCAGAGTGGGTGCATTTATGGTCAGCTTCCAATTGATGGATTTGGGCTGACAGGGTGGAAACGGTGGCTAGTTGGATCGTCTTATGGTGAGAAGCGTAGCGAATAATTTCCCTTCTGATCACTGCCTTATGGGCTTCCCATATTGTGTTCAGGTAAACGTCGGGTGTAGTATTAGTCTCAAAGTAATCAGACAGTTTTGAAGTTATGGTAGCCTGGAAGTATGGGAGTTTCAGGAGTGCTTCGTTAAGCCTACAGGTATGCTTGGGGACATTAGGTCTAGGTGGATCGCTACAGCAGAGTAGTCAGACCAGGGAGTGGGATAAATGATCGATGCCCATATCCTGGGGAGATAGGGATGGTACTAGTGAGATGAAGAAGCGAGTAAGGTAGGAGGAGAGATTAGCAGGAACCACAGACTCAGGTATATTCCTGATGCAGATGTTGTTGCGTATTTTTCCCTATTTTCCAAGTCCTCATTCTTCTCTTTCAGGAAATGGAGTTCGCGGCTAAGATACTCCAAGTCTTTGAAGGTGTCAGAATGAAAGGAGGAGTATTGGGAGGAGGTGGTTTCCAGCACCATGTTGTGCTTATCTAGAGCGGAGATGTCTTTTTTAAGTTCTCCCGCCAGCTTATGAAGTTTGACAGTGAGAGCGGTGTTGAGAGATATCAGAAGAGTCTTAAGGTCAGAGATATCTTTCTTGGAGGCCAGTGCTTCGTCCTGATCCATGTCAGGACCAGCAAGTTGACGAGGAGAGGTTGGTTGGGAATTAGAGGGGCACGGTTTATTGTGCTTATTAAAGTGTGTGATAGCAGCTTGAGACCCTTTTTATTCTTAGGTTGAGATTTACTCATGGTTGAGATTTATAAAGTTGTTCCAATATTACTGCAAAGAGAAGCTCCTGGAATGTACTCAAAACCTTATGCCCAAAGGCTGCATCATCCGGTGCAAAGGAACGTATAAAACCTCAGAAAAGTGTGGGCTGAAGACCACGTCACTGCTCTGCCAAAGCCCACTCTGAGCTGCCCAAGATGCTCCTACCGAGTAGAATGGGCCCTGACCCCCCTCCGTTGCAGGAAGCTGAGCAGCCGTGTAAGCCTGACAAATAGTCAAACAAAGCCATTGGGCTAACGTCTGCTTTAAAGGATAGCCAACCCTGTCTGCTATAGTCATACAGGACAAATAAATAATCCAACTTGTGGACTTCCCTAGTTATGTCCACATAAATGCGGAGAGCTCGCAACACATCTAATAATACTTCCTGTCAAAGTCATTATCTATGAATGCCAATTTGATTTCTCACAAATATTTAAAATGCCCGCTCTAATATATATTTGAAATGCCTGCACCGCTTACTACCATATACGATAAAAGTTGCGCTGTACATCGCAAAACACTGTATCCCATAAGAGAAAACAATACACCCACACATTATCTGAGTTCCAAAGCTCAATGAAGTATATATTTGTTGTTAAAAGGATATGGATACAATATATATTACAAAGTACAGTATACCTATAGTTACATGGTTACACTCACACAGAAAACAGTTAGAACATAGTTACATACAATTTCATACAATTTCAGTTACATGCCAACGATACAATTACCATTCCCTCCAATGTAGCTTATGTCTCCCTCTCTCTGTAAATAAATACAGGAACTGATCTGCCAGCAAGTCCTCCATCTCCCTCTCAGACCAAAAGCAACTGACCCTGAGCCCACAAGAGACAGAAACTACTTTCCTGTGTGACTAGTTTCTAGGGGAGGGGTCTCTCTCTCTCTTATTTATGATTGAGTCACTATTCTCTTTGTATATGTTGATCAGGTTCAGCCCTGAAGACCGCCAAAGGGGCCGGCCGGAGTTCCCTGTATCATTCATTGTTCTAACAAAGTGATTTTAGCTTTTATACATTCAATCATAACTATCCGCTGCAATGTCCTATAACTTAATAACAAGTATCAAATTAATCTACACATTGAGCTGGTTGTTTTAATAGTAAATATGACCAATGTATCTGGTTCCGTTCAAATAATACACATTCATGACATTAATTCATTAGGTGATTTTAAATGACCATGATGTCTGGCGCTTGATATTATTATAATTATGAACTGTATGAAATAAGTGTCGAATCCATCTCTGTGGCATGTCCATGTAAATGCGTGTGTTACCATATATTGCTGTGCTCGCTGCGCATATCTGCAAGTATAGCGACTTAAAAGTGTGTAGTTTGTATGTTCTCTTTATGTAATATTTTTGACTTTGACAGGACTTACACAGTGCGAGTACAAATAAACAGAACAGGGAATAATGTGACTGCAACACAGATGTAATATACTTATATCAGGGCCGGTTCTAGCCCTTGTTGTCCCCGGGTGAAAATAGGGGCGTGGCTTCATGAAGGGGTGTGGTCAATGTGCCCCGGTAGTACAGTCCCCATTTGTGCCCCCAGTACTATTGCCCCCGTTTGCGGCCCCAGTAGTATTGACCCCTAATGTCTAAGTGCCGCTCCCACAATGCAGTGCGTGAGCGTTTCCTGCAAACACAGCAGGAAACGCTTTATGGCATGTTCATACAGTGAATGCTACATTTTCTAGAAACCAGATCTTATCTTAAAAGAAATAAAACCCTTTAGTGTACAGAGCAAGCAATTAAGAGGAAAAAAAAGAGTCTCCATCATCTATAAAGAAACAGTTTGGAGGGAAAGGTGGGGGGGGGGGGGGGGATACCAATATTTAGATATAACGCTGATGATTCTCTGTGGTTTTTAACCCCCAAATGTAAAACTCTAATAATATTAAATGCAAAACTAGATAGGAGTGTTTTGCATTTAATATTATTGCCATGCCACATTTTGGAATTAAAACTGGTTAAGTCCATAATGGTTAGGAGTAGGTGAGGGTTATGCATAAAGGTTTGTATACTTTTGTAGAGAATGCCTCCCCTTTCTTCTTAGAGGTTCAGCAGAGGTCTCCGTACAGCTGCCCAGTCGAATCAATGCTTTTAGCATCATGGCCGACCATAATCCAGTATATATCCAAGAGCACTACAAATACCCCTTTCAGCCATAAAACCAGACTCTACCTGGCTCGTAGCCGGGGATACCCCTTCACACCAGACCTGGGTCTTCCAGTGAGAAGGGATTATACAACCTTTCTCAGATGCCAACTGGTGCTTGCTCAATCATTAGAGGTTTGCAATCACACATTCCCTATAACATTTGGTGCATATAACATTCACATAGGGGGTCATTCCGAGTTGATCGCTCGCTAGCTAGTTTTAGCAGCCGTGCAAATGCTATGCCGCTGCCCACTGGGGAGTGTATTTTAGCTTAAGAGAAGTGCGAATGCATGTGCAGCCGAGCTCTGCAAAAACAGTTTGTGTAGTTTCTGAGTAGCTCTGAACCTACTCAGCGCTTGTGATCACTTCAGCCTATTCGTGTCCGGATTTGACGTCACACACCCGCCCAGCGAACACCCAGCCATGCCTGCGTTTTTGCAAACACTCCCTGAAAACGGTCAGTTGACACCCAGAAACACCCTCTTCCTGTCAATCTTCTTGCGGCCGCCAGTGCGACTGAAAACTTTGCTAGAACCTGTGCACAACCACAAAGGGCTTTGTACCCGTACGTCGCGTGTGCGCATTGCGGTGCATACGCATGCGTAGAAATGCCGATTTTTAGCCTGATCACTGCGCTGCGAACAACGGCAGCTAGCGATCAACTCGGAATGAGCCCCATTGGCATGAACACCTTTCACTTCCCAATGTACCATTATAGGAAACACTTGGTTCTTTTGCTTATAGCAGAAAGTATACGTTTAAAAATAAATATATGTGTGTCATACACACAGACTAGATTGAGTCAAAGTGATTTGCAAATAGATTTCCTGGAGAATGTACCTCAGTATACATTTCATTAATCATCTTTCCACTTTCTCCACGTCTCAAATTATCAGAATTATGCAGCAATACTGTTTTACTGTGGGTTGTTTTTCTTCGATAGGTCCCACATGGGATTCAGAACAGATCAAGTGCAAAAAGAACTGCAACAATAAACACATACCTACTTCAAATATAAGGAGGGATTCAATTGTCCAAAATAACCCTCTGGAATTGTTTTTGGGAAGACTGGAGTGCTCTAGTGCAAATAGAGAGCAGACAGAAAGCAGTGCTATATATATGGACAGTAAGGGAGGGAATGAATGATCCACATAGGTGACAATGCAATAACAAGAGGATAACACCATCTGCATTGTCCAGGGTATCACTAATACCATGAAAGCAGAGTAAGGCCAGTACCACCATTTTAACGTCTGAATACTTCTCTTGGCCTTCAGTGTCGTGTCACTGTAACCTATTAGTGGTGACATACGATTGGGACACAGGCCCCTAGTGTTCTAGTCAAGTGGCAGACATTTATACAGAGGGGATCAGTAAGGATAGTGGATGGAGTACCCTTTGCCATGTAAAACAACTATGAACATGAAAGCTGCCTGTGAAAAGGTTCTCCTTGTTACCACAATGCAGAGATAGGTACAGCACGTCAGCGACAGCTTGTCAGTAATACAGATATTCCTTTGTTAGTCCTCAATACTTGACGAGAACACCATACTGGTGGTGACTTTATGGATCTGGTTACTTTTAGATACTGATAGTACCAGGAGTGTGGACACTAATGCAGAAGATGCCCGCCATACAAACCAGGCCACCATCAGATCCATATGGGGTACTAGGAAACCAGACTGGAGAGGGCTATGCAGTATGAGATAATCACACCTAGCTTTTCCTAGAGGGGTCACTAATAACAGGAAGACCTTCAGTGACCCCTTCTGAGATACCAGACAGATGGTGTTTATAAGAATGAAAGATGGTGTGGATAAAGCCCCTAAATATAGAGGAAGACTAAGCACTACCCACTCCCCCCAAGGAAGACAGACAAATAGATCCCCTTTTTAGAGTTGGGGGTCTCCAGTGCACATGTAGAAATCCTTCCCTGAGTTGATGCTCTGCACAGCATCAAACCATTCCCAAAGTACAGCAGAACCTCGCTCTGCCAGTTACCTTTTGGTAGTCTAATGTTCTCCTCTAGACAAGTCTTTATGCTCCAGCGTTGCAGAACATTGCTCTGATTACTGGCCATGCTGAAGGTCTGGAGAACATCATTATGAACACTCCGGAACAGCAGGCTTGCAAAGCTCTCCCCATACAAACATGACAAGCGTAGTGCCACGGCCCCAATTGTCCATGGAAGTCTGCTCTCTTTGTCATTGTAGGATAAAGCTTTGCATGCAGTACACAGTCACACGGTTATCCAGTTAGATATTGCAGTGTCTTTCTCTAGGCTGACCCACTGGTAAAGAACAGGCAGAGCAATGCTACAACAGTGCCGATGGTGTTGTCAAACAGCATTGTGATACAGGCTGTGCTGAGCGTTCCTCTGGTTCAGGAGACTGGTGGTTTCATCCACTAATACCTCACAGTGCTCTGACAAGGTGCAGTTAGGCTTGTGGGTTCCTCCCTCAGGAACTGAGGGCTACTATCCAACCGGGAAGACATCAGGGCTCCTTGATACTGGTCCCTTTTTACATACTGCAAGACACCCAGGGCCCGAACGCTGAAGTCCGCTGTGTATTGCGTTTGGACACTGAGCTGAGTGTTGCTACCACTGATGGTTGAGGAGATGGAGTTTGAGCATTCATGGCTGAGGGATGAGGACCTGTTCAGGTTGCCCATGTGAGAGGGGGAGCGGAGCTCATTAGCTGATAAGACACTCATGGCCATGACACCGTAGTAGGAGAAAGCTCCAGACTTAAATTTGATATTCTCCTTCCCAGCCTCCACTTCAACCTTCCCCTGTAAGATAAGGATGAAGTAGTCGGCTGTCTTGTTGTGCTGGTACAGGTAGTCTTCAGGTGCCTTCTTCTCATCCTCATTGAAATGCAGCTCCTGCACTACATCTGGGTACTTCAGCAGGCACAGGAGCATCTTCTCCGATACCAAGGTGGGTGCAAACAGGGACACCTCTGTGGATAAGAAGCGATGGGCAGCAAGGAGAAGCTGGTGGGAAATTTTTACTCTTAGCTCATGATCTGGGTCTTTGAAAACTGAGAAATCCTTTTTGCCATGACGACGAACAACGCGTTTCTTACTACGATTATCCGTATAAAGTTCGGATTCATCCAAAATCTCTGATCTGATCATTTCTTCAATGACATCCTCGAGAGTTACTAAACCCATCACCTCATAGAACAGATCACCCTCTCCTTCACTGTTCACTTTCTGTACAATGGCCAAGTGAGACTTTCCCTTCTTGGACTCCTCCAGCACAGCATCCAACTTGGTGTCACTGAACACAAACTGGACGGGGTGACTGTAGAAACAGGTGATGGTGCTCAGGGGTGTGCAGTCATCGGGCTCCACGAAGTCCAAGTCTTTCACGTAGAGGATGTCCACCATGTTGGAGCGCTCATTCTCATACACAGGGATACGGGTGTAGCCACTCTCCATGATGCTGGACATGGTGTTAAAGTCTAATATGGCGTCGTTGGTTAGCATTAAGCAGTCCTCCACCTTGGTCATCACATCCTCCACTGTCTTTGTGCGCAGCTCCAGCGCTCCCTGGATGATATTCATCTCTCCGCGTACCAGTCCACTGTATGGCTCTGTAACCTTCAGCATCTCCAGTAGCTTCTCCCGGTTGTAGACGGTGCCAGTCTCCTGGCCCAGCACCACCGGCCAGGCCGTGAGCATGATCTCGCCCAGCACCACGATGCCGCTGGTGGATGCGAAGAAGGCGGCGATGCCGGAGCCGATGAGCTCGTCCAGCGGCGAGGTGAGCGTGGTGTTGACCAGGACGTTGCCTAGCAGCAGCGAGCACAGCAGGTAGTTGCCCTTGCTGCGCACAGGCTCGATTTTGGCGGCGTAGCTCCTCTCCCGCTCCAAGCCGCAGCGCTGTACCACCCGCAGCTCCATGGGGTCCAGCGCCATCAGGCCCAGGTTGAGACAGCTGAAGATGCTGGTGAGGGCGAGCAGCACGGCGATGATGATCCTCAGCAACCAGACGGGCAGGTAGGGCCTGTGCTCCTCCAGCACCCGCAGCCGGCCCCCTGGCCCCCAGGTGCGGCGTCCAGGGCCCCCTGCGGGTGCACAGCGCGTACACCCGGGGCGTCTGGCTCTTCCGCAGCAGCTGCTGAAAACTGCAATGTTAACCCAAATGCACCTAGCCCAGACTATAGAATATCTGTGATACGTGAAAATGAAAACAAGACAGCATATACAGGCACTCAGTCACATGCACTGAGTATACAAATGGTTAATAATGCTGCAAAAAGACCCTTATATCACAGCACAGCCCTGAGGCTGGAGGATAATGCAGAGGGGCTTGTCCTGCATCCAGGACTGAAGCAGCCCAAGGGCGAGAAAATTTACTTGAGATGGTGCCCTGGGCCGGGGCTACAGGTCAATGCTGGACTTCCACCCCAGGTTCTATGGAGCCTTATTTAAAACAGGTGTAAATAGACCTGACCTGTGCTCCTAATGCCCAGGTGGTCTAGTGGGGTCTCTGCTCGGTGACAGTGTCCACGCCAGCGCCACGGTGCGCCTCTCTAGGCCGCGGACGGAACACGATTTGAACCTTAACTGCCCCCTGGTGACGGCCACGCGATCCCTGGAAGTGTCTCACAGAAGTTAAAAAATACAAACACGCAACAATTAATCAAGCGCTTCACCTAAAACAATTCCTGTTCCACCAGTGATACACTCAGTCCTGGGAGTTTGTTTAGGGGGAAAAAAGAAGGAAAATATATTACAGCGCACAGGAATTGAAAAGTTAGTAAAATTTATTTAAAACATATATAAAATATATATCGAAAAATATATATCTCAATCAACACGCAACCACCGGCCGGTTCTAAACTGACATAATAAAAGTCTGCCCAGCTTGCTGTTTTGTAGCCGGTTAATAAGAAAACAATGCGCCCGGATGAGGCTGCGCTACAGATGTGTCGACGCCCTGTACATCTATCTCTGGATATACACACAGAAAGCATTGCACCTATGCAGCCCTTGCTCTGTGTCCTGCAGCAGCTGCACGGGTACCCGCCCTCTCTCACACCTCCCTGCCTGCCCCCAGCGCCTGTCACACTGCCATGTGCGGGACCCGCGCCCTCTACCTGTGCTGAGGCCGGGGCTGGAGGAGGGGCCGGGGGCGGGGCTGGAGGAGGGGCCGGGGGCGGGGAAATGAACGTCAGTGTGGCCGGTCACTGAGGAGGAAGCATCTTGTGTTCCCCTGCCAATCACACCTCACTTCCGGCCTGTGCGTTTCAGCCCGTTTCCGGATTTTGCGTTCCACTTCACTTTAGGCCTGTGCGTTGCACACACAGGAAGAGAGTTTTCTTTTATCGCGGCAACTTCCGGTTTTCCCTCGTGCGGGAGTCAGTCGTCCGGCAACAGGTAATGGGGTCCTTATTATTATTATTATTATTATTATTATTATTATTATTATATTATTAGAATTATACAGGGGGAGCAGCCTGTGGTGTCCTCTGTTATTACTCTTATACGGGGGGGGGGGGGGGGGGCAGCATGTAGTGTCCACTACTATTATACTAGGGGAGCAGCCTATGTTGTTTTGTTACTACTAATATACGGGGGAGCAGCCTGTGGTGTCCTGTTATTGTTATTATTATTACTATTATTATACAGGGGGAGCAGCCTGTGGTGTCCTATTATTATACAGGGGGAGCAGCCTGTGGTGTCCTGTTTATTATGATTTTCTCTTACGTCCTAGAGGATGCTGGGGACTCCGTAAGGACCATGGGGGATAGACGGGCTCCGCAGGAGACATGGGCACTAAGAAAGAACTTTAGGTATGGGTGTGCACTGGCTCCTCCCTCTATGCCCCTCCTCCAGACCTCAGTTTACTACTGTGCCCAGAGGAGACTGAGTGCATTACAGGGAGCTCTCCTGAGTTTCCTGAAAAGAAAGTATATTTGTTAGGTTTTTTTATTTTCAGGGAGCTCTGCTGGCAACAGGCTCCCTGCATCGAGGGACTGAGGGGAGAGAAACAGACCTACTTTAATGTTAGGCTCTGCTTCTTAGGCTACTGGACACCATTAGCTCCAGAGGGAGTCAGAACACAGGTCTCACCCTGGAGTTCGTCCTGGAGCCACGCCGCCGCCGTCCTCCTCACAGAGCCGGAAGAAAGAAGACTTCAGATCTTCACTGAGGTAACGCACAGCAGTAAAGCTGTGCGCCGTTGCTCCCACACACGTCACACACGACAGTCACTGTAAGGGTGCAGGGCGCAGGGGGGCGCCCTGGGCAGCATATTAACCTCTTTTACTGGCAAAAAGACATATATACAGCTAGGCGCTGTATATATAAAGAGCCCCCGCCAGGTGTTTCATTATTTGAGCGGGACAGAAGTCTGCCACTGAGGGGGCGGGGCTTCTTCCTCAGCACTCACCAGCGCCATTTTCTCCACAGCACAGCGCTGAGAGGAAGCTCCCCGGACTCTCCCCTGCTTATCCACAGTGAAAGAGGGTTTTAAAGAAGGGGGGGGGGGGCACATAATTGGCGCAAAATAAAGATTACAGCGCTATCTGGGTAAACATATTGTGTGTTTTTTCCTGGGTCATTAGCCCTGGGTGTGTGCTGGCATACTCTCTCTCTGTCTCTCCAAAGGGCCTTGTGGGGGAACTGTCTTCAGATAAGAGGTTTCCCTGAGTGTGTGGTGTCGGTACGCGTGTGTCGGCATGTCTGAGGTAGAAGGCTCTCATAGGGAGGAGGTGGAGTAAATGACTGTGGTGTCTCTGTCGGCAACACCGACACCTAACTGGTTGGATATGTGGAATGTTAAAGTTCTAATGTGAATTTATTGCACTGAATCTAGGGAATGTACAGGGAGTCAAACCCTGCCTTTCACCTATGTCACAGGGACCTTCGGGGTCTCAAAAGCGCCAACTATCCCAAATAGTTGACACTGGTACCAACACGGATTCTGACTTCAGTGTCGACTACGATGATGCAAAGTTACAGCCAGAATTGGCTAAAAGTATTCAATATATGATTATTGTTATAAAAGATGATTTGCATATCAAACCCCCTGTCCCTGACACGAGGGTACACATGTATAGGGTAAGGAAACCTGAGGTAACCTTTCCCCCATCTCATGAACGAGTTATTGAAAAGGCTTGGGAATCTCCAGACAAGAAACTGCAGATTCCCAAAATGAATTCTTAGGGCATATCCTTACCCGACTAAAGACAGGATACGGTGAGAATCTTCCCCAAGAGGGGAAAAAGCTTGGACACGCTTATCCAAAAAGGTAGCGCTGCCATTATGGCTACCTTCAGGGATCCTGCTGATCGCAGACAGCAGGCTACCTTGAAGTCCATTTACACAATCTAGTACCTTACTCAACCCGGCGTTAGTGTCGGCTTGGGTTTGTAGCGCTATAGCAGCGCGGATAGGTACCTTATCGACGGAAATGAATGCCCTGGATAAGGATACCGTTTTATAGACCCTGGGTCATATTAAAGATGCTGTCTTATACAGAGCCGGCCTTAGGCATAGGCAAACTAGGCAAATGCTTAGGGCATTTGGTATGCTTAGGGGCACCAGCAGCTTCTGCTGATTAAAATGATATGCGGCATGCCTATATTCTGTGTGTGACTGCGGCTGTATCTACATACAAAATACTACATTGCACTGTATTCCTGGAAATCACTGTAATGTAGCATTTCGTATGCAGATACAGCCGCACTCGCACACAGAATATAGGCATGCTGCATATTATTTTAATCAGTAGAAGCTGCTTGTGCATCCTAGCCACATAGTAATGCAAATAAGATGCATTTTCAGAAACAAAAGGCGCCAGACGTTAGCAGAGCTGCCAGATGACTCATGCCAGGCATCTCCTGCAGAACAAGTGGCGGTGCTAGGGGGCACCAGCCAAAATCTTGCCTAGGGCATCATATTGGTTAGGGCCGGCTCTGGTCTTATATATGAGAAATGCTCAAAGAGACATTGGCCTACTGGGTTCTAGAAATAAACGCTATGTCGATTTCTGCTAGACGAGTCCTATGGACCCAGCAATGGACAGGTGATGCCGACTCAAAAAGGCATATGGAGGTTTTACCTTACAAGGGTGAGAAATTGTTTGGGGAAGGTCTTTCGGACCTGGTCTCCACAACTACTGCAACTGAATAAAATTTTTGCCATGTATTTCCTCACAGCCCAAGAAAGCACTACATTATCAAATGCAGTCCTTTCGGTTAAATAGAAACAAGACAGTACAAGGATCGTCTTTTCTTGCCAGAGGTAAGGGCAGGGGAAACAAGCTGCCAACCACAGGTAGTTCCCAGGAGCAGAAGTCCTCCCAGGCTTCTACAAAATCCACGGCATGATACGGGAACTCCGCTGAGGGAGTCCGACCCGGGGGGGGGGGGGGCACGTCTTTGACTTGTCAGTCACATCTGGGTTCACTCACAGGTGGATCCCGGGGCAATAGAAATCATTTCCCAGGGTTACAAGCTGGAATTCGAAGGGGTGTCTCCTCGCCAGTTTTTTAAATCGGCCTTAACAGCTTCTCCCCCAGAAAGGGAGCTACTGTTAAATGCAATTCACAAATTGTATCATCAACATGTGGTGGTCAAAGTTCCCCTACTTCTACATGAGAAGGGGTAGTAATCAACCCTGTTAGTGGTCCCGAAACCGGACGGTTCGGTCAGACCCATTTTACATTTAAAATCCTTGAACCTATACTTTAAAAGGTTCAAGTTCAAGGTGCAATCGCTCAGAGCGGTCATCGACAGCCTAGAAAGGAGGAGATTTTATGGTATCCCTGGACATAAAGGATGCATACCTTCATGTTCCCATATATCCACCTCATCAGGTGTACCTGAGATTTGCGGTACAGGTTTGTCATTACCAGGGCTTTCCACGGCCCGAGGATTTTCACCAAGGTAATGGCGGAAATGATGGTGCTCCTGCGCAAGCAGGGTGTCACAATTATCCCGTATTTGGACGATCTCCTGATAAAGGCGAGATCAAAAGAGCAGTTGCTAAGAAGCGTGTAACTCTCCCTGATGGTTCTGCAATATCGTGGTTGGATTCTCAATTTGCCAAAGTCTCAGTTGATTCCGACAACTCGGCTGTCCTTCTTGGGCATGATCCTAGACACGGAACTGCGGAGAGTGTTTCTTCCGGCGGACGGAAAAAGCTCTGGAAATCCAGACCATGGTCAAGGAGATTATGAAACCGGCAAGAGTGTTGATTCATCAATGCACTCGAGTGCTAGGGAAGATGGTTGCAGCTTACGAAGCCATTCCGTTTGGCAGGTTTCATGCCCGGGTGTTTCAGTCTGATCTGCTGAACAAATGGTCCAGGTCTCACCTGCACATGCACAGGAAATAAGTCTATCTTCCAGGACCAGAATTTCTCTCCTGTGGTGGCTGCAAAGTTCTCACCTTCTAGAGGGACGCAGATTTGGAATCCAGGATTGGGTCCGGCTGACCACGGATGCAAGTCTCCGAGGCTGGGGAGCAGTCACACAAGGAAGAAGTTTCCAGGGAAAATGGTCAAGCCAGGAATCTTGTCTCCACATAAATGTTCTGGAGTTAAGAGCCATTTACAACCGCCTTCTGCAAGCAAAGAACCTTCTTCAAGGTCTACCTGTCCTGATCCAGTCGGTCAACATAACAGCGGTGGCGTACGTAAACCGCCAGGGCGGAACAAAGAGCAGAGCGGCAATGGCGGAGGCCACAAGAGTTCTCTGCTAGGCGGAACAGCACGTGAGCGCTCTGTCAGCAGTTTTCCTTCCGGGCGTGGACAACTGGGAAGCAGACTTTCTCAGCAGACACGATCTCCATCCAGGAGAGTGGGCCCTTCATCCAGAGGTGTTTGCAGAAGTAACAAGGTGTTGGGGAATCCCTCAAATAGACACGATGGCGTCTCGCCTCAACAAGAAGCTACCGAGGTATTGTTCCAGGTCAAGAGACCCCCAAGCCAGTGCAGTGGACGCCCTGGTAACTCTGTGGGTGTTTCAGTCGGTATATGTGTTCCCTCCACTTCCTCTCATTCAAAAAGTGCTGAGGATCATAAGACGAACAAGGGTTCAGGCAATACTCGTCGTTCCAGATTGGCCACGGAGGGCCTGGTATCCGGATCTTCAGGAATTGCTCATAGAAGATCCTTGGCCGCTTCCTCTAAGAGAGGAGCTGTTACTGCAGGGGCCATGCGTGTTTCCGGACTTACCGTGGTTACTTTTGACGGCGTGGAGGTTGAACGCCCAATCCTAGCTCATAAAGGTATTCCTGGGGAAGTCATCCACACTCTCCTTAAGGCTAGTCACGGCAAAACATTATCACCATATTTGGAGAAAATATGTGTCATGGTGTGAAACCAAAACCGCTCCTGCGGAGGAATTTCACTTGGGTCGGTTTCTCCATTTTTTGCAGGCAGGTGTGGATGCAGGCCTGAAATTGGGTTCCATCAAAGTGCAGATTTTGACTTTATCTATTTTCTTTCAAAAAGAATTGGCCGCCCTTCCTGAGGTTCAGACTTTCGTGAAGGGAGTGCTGCATATCCATCCTCCATTTGTGCCACCCGTGGCACCGTGGGATCTTAAAGTGGTCTTACAGTTTCTTATGTCTCACTGGTTTGAACCTTTGCGAAAGGTTGAGATAAAGTTTCTCACTTGGAAAGTGGTCATGCTTTTGGCTTTGGCGTCTACCAGACGAGTGTCAAAATTGGTGGCTTTGTCTCACAAGAGCCCATATTTGATTTTTCATGTGGATAGAGCGGAATTGAGGACTCGTCAACAATTTCTGCCGAAGGTGGTGTCTTCGTTTCACATTAATCAACCTATTGTGGTGCCTGTGGCTACGGATGCTGTGACGGTGCCAAGATCTCTTGATGTCGTGAGAGCTTTGAAAATTTATGTTGCCAGAACGGCTCTTGTTAGGAAAATGGAGGCTTTGTTTGTCCTGTATGCTTCCAACAAGATTGGAAATCCTGCTTCCAAGCAGACTATTACACCCTGGATTTGTAATACGATTCAGCACGCTCATTCTTCGGCTGGGTTGCCGTTGCCGATGTCAGTGAAGGCCCATTCTACCAGGATGGTGGGCTCATCTTGGGCGGCTGTCCGAGGGGTCTCTGCACTTCAACTTTGACGAGCAGCTACGTGGTCGGGTTCAAACACTTTTGCTAAGATCTACAAGTTTGATACCCTGGCTGACGAGGACCTTATGTTTGCTTAATCGGTGCTGCAGAGTTGTCTGCACTCTCCCGCCCGGTCTGGAGCTTTGGTATAGACCCCATGGTCCTTTTGGAGTCCCCAGCATCCTCTAGGACGTAAGAGAAAATAGGATTTTAATATCTACCGGTAAATCCTTTTCTCTGACGTCCTAGTGGATGCTGGGGACTCCGTAAGGACCATGGGGAATAGCGGCTCCGCAGGAGACTGGGCACATCTAAGAAAGATTTAGGACTACCTGGTGTGCTCTGGCTCCTCCCACTATGACCCTCCTCCAGACCTCAGTTAGAATCCTGTGCCCGGCTGAGCTGGATGCACACTAGGGGCTCTCCTGAGCTCCTAGAAAGAAAGTATATTTTAGGTTTTTTATTTTACAGTGAGACCTGCTGGCAACAGACTCACTGCAGCGAGGGACTAAGGGGAGAAGAAGCGAACCTACCTAGCTGGTGGTAGCTTGGGCTTCTTTGGCTACTGGACACCATTAGCTCCAGAGGGATCGACCGCATGGAACCGGCCATTGATGTTCGGTCCCGGAGCCGCGCCGCCGGCCCCCTTACAGAGCCAGAAGCAGTAAGAGTCCAGAAAATCGGCGGCTGAAGACATCAGTCTTCTCCAAGGTAGCGCACAGCACTGCAGCTGTGCGCCATTGCTCCTCATACACACTTCACACTCCGGTCACTGAGGGTGCAGGGCGCTGTGGGGAGTGCGTCCTGAGCAGCAATAAATACACCTTGGCTGGCAAATCTATCACAATATATAGCCCCAGAGGCTATATATGTGATAATTACCCCTGCCAGAATACAGAAAAAAGCGGGAGAAAAGTCAGCCGAAAAAGGGGCAGAGCTATCTCCCTCAGCACACTGGCGCCATTTCTCCCTCACAGCTCCGCTGGAAGGAAGCTCCCTGGCTCTCCCCTGCAGTCTACACTACAGAAAGGGTAAAAAAGAGAGGGGGGGGCACTAAATTTAGGCGCAATATACATATATAGCAGCTATAAGGGGATATCATTTAGTTAATCCCTGTATTATATAGCGCTCTGGTGTGTGCTGGCATACTCTCCCTCTGTCTCCCCAAAGGGCTTTGTGGGGTCCTGTCTTCTGTCAGAGCATTCCCTGTGTGTGTGCGGTGTGTCGGTACGGCTGTGTCGACATGTTTGATGAGGAGGCGTATGTGGAGGAGGAGCAGATGCCTATAAATGTGTTGTCACCTCCTGTGGGGCAGACACCTGAGTGGATGGAATTACGCGAAAGAGTCGACTCCTTACATAAAAAATTTGATGACATGCCAAATGCGGGACAGCCGGCTTCTCGGCCCGTGCCTGCCCAGACTTCTCAAAGGCCATCAGGGGCTCTAAAACGCCCGCTACCTCAAGATGGCAGACACAGATGTCGACACGGATACTGATACCAGTGTCGACAATGATGACGCAAATGTAATGTCCACTAGGGCCACTCGTTATATGATTGAGGCAATGAAAAATGTTTTACACATTTCTGATGTGACCCCAGGTACCACAAAAAAGGGTATTATGTTTGGGGAGAAAAAACTCCCAGTAGTTTTTCCCCCTTCTGAAGAATTAAATGAAGTGTGTGAAGTAGTGTGGGCTTCCCCCGATAAAAAATTGGTGATTTCAAAAAAATTACTAATGGCGTACCCTTTCCTGCCAGAGGATAGGTCACGTTGGGAAACACCGCCTAGGGTGGATAAAGCGCTTACACGCCTATCAAAGAAGGTGGCATTACCGTCTCCGGCCGCCCTAAAGGAACTTGCTGATAGAAAGCAGGAGGCTCTCCTGAAAGCTATATATACACACACTGGTATTATACTGAGACCAGTTATTGCTTCAGCATGGATGTGCAGTGCTGCAGCTGCGTGGTCAGACTCCCTGTCAGAAAACATTGACACCCTAGACAGGGACACTATATTGCTTAACATAGAGCATATTAAAGACGCGGTCTTTTACATAAGAGATGCACAGAGGGATATTTGCCGGCTGGCATCAAAAATCAGTGCACTGTCCATTTCTGCCAGTAGAGGGTTATGGACCCAGCAGTGGACAGGTGACGCAGATTCTAAAAGGCACATGGAAGTTTTGCCTTACAAGGGTGAGGAGTTGTTCGGGGATGGTCTTTCGGACCTAGTGTCCACAGCAACGGCTGGGAAGTCAGCATTTTTACCACATGTCCCCTCACAACCAAAGAAAGCACCATATTATCAGGTGCAGTCCTTTCGTCCCCAAAAGAGCAGGCGGGGTAGAGGCGCGTCCTTTCTGCCCAGAGGCAGAGGTAGGGGAAAAAGGCTGCAGCATTCAGCCAGTTCCCAGGAACAAAAGTCCCCCCCCCCCGCTTCATCTGCTAAGTCCGCCGCATGACGCTGGGGCTCAACAGGCGGTGCCAGGTACGGTGGGGGCCCGTCTCAAAAACTTCAGCAATCAGTGGGCTCGCTCACAAGTAGATCCCTGGATCCTTCAAGTGGTATCTCAGGAGTACAAGCTGGAGTCCGAGACATTGCCCCCCCCGCCGTTTCCTAAAATCTGCCTTACCAACGACTCCCTCAGACAGGGAGGCTGTGTTAGAGGCAATTCACTAGCTGTATTCCCAGCAGGTGATAGTCAAGGTGCCCCTACTTCAACAAGGACGGGGTTACTATTCCACAATGTTTGTGGTACCGAAACCGGACGGTTCGGTGAGACCCATTTTAAATTTGAAATCCTTGAACACATATATAAAAAGATTCAAGTTCAAGATGGAATCGCTTAGGGCGGTTATTGCAAGCCTGGAAGAGGGGGATTACATGGTATCTCTGGACATCAAGGATGCTTACCTGCATGTCCCCATTTACCATCCTCACCAGGAGTACCTCAGTTTTGTGGTACAGGATTGTCATTACCAATTCCAGACGTTGCCGTTCGGCCTGTCCACGGCACCGAGGGTATTTACCAAGGTAATGGCCGAAATGATGATACTCCTTCGAAAAAAGGGAGTTTTAATTATCCCATACATGGACGATCTCCTGATAAAGGCGAGATCCAGAGAGCAGTTGTTAGTCGGCGTAGCACTATCTCAGGAGGTGCTCCACCAGCATGGTTGGATTCTGAATATTCCAGAGTCACAGCTGGTTCCTGCGACACGTCTAATGTTCCTGGGGATGATTCTGGACACAGTCCAGAAAAAAGTGTTTCTCCCAGAGGAGAAAGCCAAGGAGCTGTCGTCTCTAGTCAGAGACCTCCTAAAACCAAAACAGGTGTCGGTGCATCACTGCACGCGAGTCCTGGGAAAGATGGTAGCTTCCTACGAAGCAATCCCATTCGGAAGGTTCCATGCCAGAATATTTCAGTGGGACCTGTTGGACAAATGGTCCGGATCGCATCTTCAAATGCATCGGCTGATAACCCTGTCTCCAAGGACCAGGGTGTGTCTCTTGTGGTGGCTGCAGAGTGCTCATCTCATGGAGGGCCGCAGATTCGGCATACAGGACTGGGTCCTGGTGACCACGGATGCCAGCCTTCGATGCTGGGGGGCAGTCACGCTGGGAAGAAACTTCCAAGGACTTTGGACAAGTCAGGAGACTTCCCTACACATAAATGTTCTGGAACTGAGGGCCATTTACAATGCCCTGAGTCAGGCAAAAGCCCTGCTTCAAAATCAGCCGGTTCTGATCCAGTCAGACAACATCACGGCAGTCACCCATGTAAACCGACAGGGCGGCACAAGAAGTAGGGCGGCGATGGCAGAAGCCACAAGGATTCTCCGATGGGCGGAAAATCACGTGTTAGCACTATCAGCAGTGTTCGTTCCGGGAGTGGACAACTGGGAAGCAGACTTCCTCAGCAGACACGACCTTAACCCGGGAGAGTGGGGACTTCATCCAGAAGTCTTCCAACTGATTGTAAACCATTGGGAAAAGCCACAGGTGGACATGATGGCGTCCCGCCTAAACAAAAAGCTAGAAAAATATTGCGCCAGGTCAAGAGACCCTCAGGCGATATCTGTGGACGCTCTAGTGACACCGTGGGTGTACCGGTCGGTTTATGTGTTCCCTCCTCTTCCTCTCATACCCAAGGTACTGAGGATAATAAGGAAAAGAGGAGTAAGAACTATACTCATTGTTCCGGATTGGCCAAGAAGGTCTTGGTACCCGGAACTTCAAGAGTTAATCTCAGAGGACCCATGGCCTCTGCCGCTCACACAGGACCTGCTGCTGCAGGGGCCCTGTCTGTTCCAAGACTTACCGCGGCTGCGTTTGACGGCATGGCGGTTGAACACCGGATCCTAAAGGAAAAAGGTATTCCAGAGGAAGTCATTCCTACGCTCATTAAAGCTAGGAAAGATGTAACCGCACGACATTATCACCGCATATGGCGAAAATATGTTGCGTGGTGTGAGGCCAAGAAGGCCCCAACGGAGGAATTTCACCTGGGTCGATTCCTGCACTTCCTGCAGTCAGGGGTGACTATGGGCCTAAAATTGGGTTCCATTAAGGTCCAGATTTCGGCTCTGTCGATTTTCTTCCAGAGAGAACTGGCTTCACTACCTGAAGTTCAGACATTTGTAAAGTGAGTGCTGCATATTCAGCCCCCTTTTGTGCCTCCAGTGGCACCTTGGGATCTCAACGTGGTGTTGAGTTTCCTGAAATCACATTGGTTTGAAGCACTAAAAACCGTGGATCTAAAATATCTCACGTGGAAAGTGGTCATGTTATTGGCCTTGGCTTCGGTAAGGCGTGTATCAGAATTGGCGGCTTTGTCATTTAAAAGCCCTTATCTGATTTTCCATATGGATAGGGCAGAATTGAGGACTCGTCCACAGTTTCTCCCTAAGGTGGTATCAGCTTTTCACTTGAACCAACCTATTGTAGTGCCTGCGGCTACTAGGGACTTGGAGGATTCCAAGTTACTGGACGTAGTCACGGCCTTGAAAATTTATGTTTCCAGGACGGCTGGAGTCAGGAAAACTGACTCGCTATTTATCCTGTACGCACCCAACAAACTGGGTGCTCCTGCTTCTAAGCAAAAAGCTCGCTGGATTTGTAGCACAATTCAGCTGGCGCATTCGGCGGCTGGACTGCCGCATCCTAAATCAGTAAAAGCCCACTCCACGAAGAAAGTGGGCTCATCTTGGGCGGCTGCCCGAGGGGTCTCGGCTTTACAACTTTGCCGAGCTGCTACTTGGTCAGGGGCAAACACGTTTGCTAAATTCTACAAATTTGATACCCTGGCTGAGGAGGACCTGAAGTTCTCTCATTCGGTGCTGCAGAGTCATCCGCACTCTCCCGCCCGTTTGGGAGCTTTGGTATAAACCCCATGGTCCTTTTGGAGTTCCCAGCATCCACTAGGACGTCAGAGAAAATAAGATTTTACTCACCGGTAAATCTATTTCTCGTAGTCCGTAGTGGATGCTGGGCGCCCATCCCAAGTGCGGATTGTCTGCAATACTTGTACATAGTTATTGTTAACTAAAGGGTTATTGTTGAGCCATCTGTTGAGAGGCTCAGTTGTTTTTCATACTGTTAAACTGGGTATAGTATCACGAGTTATACGGTGTGATTGGTGTGGCTGGTATGAGTCTTACCCGGGATTCAAAAATCCTTCCTTATTATGTCAGCTCTTCCGGGCACAGTATCCTAACTGAGGCTTGGAGGAGGGTCATAGTGGGAGGAGCCAGTGCACACCAGGTGACCTAAAAGCTTTCTTTAGTTGTGCCCAGTCTCCTGCGGAGCCGCTATTCCCCATGGTCCTTTCGGAGTTCCTAGCATCCACTACGGACTACGAGAAATAGATTTACCGGTGAGTAAAATCTTATTTTCTTTTTCCTATATCATGGCAGCCCTTACTATGGGTTATTATCCCCTTCTCCTTAATTAGACAGGAGTTTTTTTCCTTAGAATCCGCCCACTTTGGGTATATAGCTGTACTCCTCCCCTTCCTCCTTGTCTTTTTCCTGTCTCCTTCAGTGTAGACTAGGGGTGGGCAAAATATGGCCCGCGGCCCGTGAACCGATCCTGCCTGGCCCGCTGCCGGCCACCTGCACGCAATGACAAGCGTCCCGACCAGCTGAACTGCTTGTCATTGCTCGGCAATACTACCTCCAAGATGCCGGCGCCAGTCCAGGGGCGGAACTGCCGGAGACAATGGAGTCTTTTGCCGCAGGGCTCCAGCCCTGAAGTGGGCACTTTGACTCCATTGTCCCGGCCAGCTTCCAGCCCAGGTCACCGGCAGCGGCTGCGAGCTGATGCCTGCGGCGGCACTCTGTGATCTTTCCCCCCTGATCTTTGTCAGCCAGCGCAGCTCCTCCTCTCCCTGGCTTGCTGCTCTCACTTACCCTCCGAGTCCCAGCCAGCCAGGCAAAGCTCCGCCTCTGAGACAGGGGGAAGGACTGCTTGCTTTGCTCTCAGTAGCAGGGGTCTTTCGGGGCATATGTCCTGGGCCCCCCCCCCTCCTTATTCAATGGGCCATCCCTGATTATCAGAAGGAAAGAGGAAGCAGTGTCCCCGCATGGGGCGGGGCTTCCCAGCACGGAGCACAGCCCTGACGCTCCTTCACTTTAACATGCATGGCAGATAGGATGATGGACCTGTCAAAGCAGTCAAAGTTTCCATGTAGTGACAGTCTTTAAGGTATGAGGGGCCATAAATGATATTATGTCTGTGTAACTGTATATGATAATGTGCCTGTTACTCTGTATAGTCTCTGTGTAACTCTATATGTGTGTCTGTAGCTCTGTATGTGTGTCTGTAGCTCTGTATGTGTGTCTGTAGCTCTGTATGTGTCTCTGTGTAGCTCTGTATGTGTCTCTGTGTAGCTCTGTATGTGTCTCTGTGTAGCTCTGTATGTGTCTGTGTAGCTCTGTATGTGTCTCTGTGTAGCTCTGTATGTGTCTGTGTAGCTCTGTATGTGTCTCTGTGTAGCTCTGTATGTGTGTCTGTAGCTCTGTATGTGTGTCTGTGTAGCTCTGTATGTGTCTCTGTGTAGCTCTGTATGTGTCTGTGTAGCTCTGTATGTGTGTCTGTGTAGCTCTGTATGTGTTTCCGTAGCTCTGTATGTGTGTCCGTAGCTCTGTATGTGTGTCCGTAGCTCTGTATGTGTGTCTGTAGCTCTGTATGTGTGTCTGTAGCTCTGTATGTGTGTCTGTAGCTCTGTATGTGTGTCTGTAGCTCTGTATGTGTCTCTGTAGCTCTGTATGTGTGTGTCTGTAGCTCTGTATGTGTGTCTGTAGCTCTGTATGTGTGTCTGTAGCTCTGTATGTGTCTCTGTAGCTCTGTATGTGTGTGTCTGTAGCTCTGTATGTGTGTGTCTGTAGCTCTGTATGTGTGTCTGTAGCTCTGTATGTGTCTGTAGCTCTATGTGTGTCTGTAGCTCTGTGTCTCTGTGTAGCTCTGTATGTGTCTCTGTGTAGCTCTGTATGTGTCTCTGTATGTGTCTCTGTATGTGTCTCTGTGGCTCTGTATGTGTCTCTGTGGCTCTGTATGTGTCTCTGTGGCTCTGTATGTGTCTCTGTGGCTCTGTATGTGTCTCTGTGGCTCTGTATGTGTGCCTGTAGCCCTGTATGTGTGCCTGTAGCCCTGTATGTGTGCCTGTGTAGCTCTGTATGTGTGCCTGTGTAGCTCTGTATGTGTGCCTGTGTAGCTCTGTATGTGTGCCTGTGTAGCTCTGTATGTGTGTGTCTGTGTAGCTCTGTGTGTGTGTCTGTAGCTCTGTATGTGTCTCTGTGTAGCTCTGTATGTGTCTCTGTGTAGCTCTGTATGTGTCTCTGTGTAGCTCTGTATGTGTCTCTGTGTAGCTCTGTATGTGTCTCTGTGTAGCTCTGTATGTGTCTCTGTGGCTCTGTATGTGTCTCTGTGGCTCTGTATGTGTCTCTGTGGCTCTGTATGTGTCTCTGTGGCTCTGTATGTGTCTCTGTGGCTCTGTATGTGTGCCTGTGTAGCTCTGTATGTGTGTGTCTGTAGCTCTGTGTGTGTGTGTGTGTAGCTCTGTATGTGTCTCTGTGTAGCTCTGTGTATGTGTGTCTGTAGCTCTGTGTATGTGTGTCTGTAGCTCTGTAAAACGTAGGTATTACAGACCACGATGGCTGTATGGCCCGGTCCTGTTCCCTCGGGTTCCCCTGCGGTACATTCTCACAAACGTGCTCTTGCCCAAATTACCCAGGATGACACGGATACCGATTCTGACACAGCAGGCGGTGATGGGGATGTGTCGAGGGAGACGGCATCACTTGCAGTTGATGATTGAGGCCATGCTGGATGTGTTGAATATTGCTGACACACCTCCTGAGCAGGTTGAGGAGGCCTTTTTCACAGACAGTAAGAAAGCCCCGCTCACCTTCCCTGCATCTAAGGAATTAAATGCTATCTTTGAAAAATCCTGGGAAAACCCAGAGAAAAAATTCCAGATCCCTAAAAGGGTTCTGGTTGCTTTTCACTTCCCGGAGGACGATAGAGAAAAATGGGACACCCCGCCTATGGTTGACGCATCTGTCACCAGTCTGTCAAAGCAGGTGGTCTTGCCTGTCCCGGGATCTACCGCGGTGAAAGACCCGGTGGATCGCAAGGTGGATGCTACGCTCAAATCCATTTACAAGGCTGCGGGGGCTATTCTGCTACCCACTATTGCCTGTGCATGGATTTCAAAAGCAATAACAAAGTGGTCAATCACTCTGCACGAGGACTTGACTACGATGGATAAAGGTAACGTTGATTAGTTTTCACGTAACATACAGGATTCTGCAGGGTTTCTGGTAGAATCCATGAAGGATCTGGGTTCCATGACTGTGGGGATCTCCTCCATGTCCGTCTCGGCTCGCAGGGGTCTCTGTCTGCGCCAATGGTCTGCGGATGTGGAATTCAGGTAGAGTGTGGAGAGCCTACCGTACACAGGTCAGGCTCTTTTTGGGGAGGCGCTGGATGCGTGAATTGCAAAGGCTACCGCGGGTAAGTCTCCTTTTCTTCCCTCAGCTGCACCGGCTACGAAGAAACCTTTTTCTCCCAATACGTCACAGTCCTTTCGGCCCGCTAGGACTAGAAAGAACAAAACCTCTCACACCTTCTTTAGAGGTGGTCGAGTCAAATCCAAAAAACCTGCACCTGCAGGTTCCCAGGATCAGAAGCCTGCTTCTGGTGCCTCAAAGTCTGCAGCATGACGGTGAACTGCCCAGCCTGGAGGTCGGTCAAGGTGGGAGCGTGACTCCGGCATTTCAGCCACGTCTGGGTGTCATCCAGCTTAGATCCCTGGGTACAGGATATTGTGTCCCGTGGGTACAGGCTGGAGTTTCAAACTCTTCCACCTCACCGATTCTTCAGGTCAGGCTTGATGGCTTTTCCGGTGGACAGGGATATTCTTCTGGAAGCCATCAAAAAATTGGTAATGTCAGAAGTCATTGTACCAGTTTCGCCTCCTCAGCTGAACAAGGGTTACTATTTGAACCTTTGTGTGGTACCGAAACCGGATGCTTCGTTCAGGCCAATTTTGAAATTGAAATCTTTAAACCCTTATCTAAGGGAGTTCAATTAAAAATGGAGTCTCTGAGAGCGGTGATCTCAGGTCTGGCGGAGGGGGAATTCCTGGTGTCCCTGGACATCAAGCATGCATACCTCCACATTCTCATTTGGTTGCCGCATCAGTCTTATCTAAGGTTTGCACTGTTAGACAATCACTATCAGTTTCAGGCACTGCCATTTGGTCTCTCCACGGCACCGAGGGTCTTCACCAAGGTGATGGCAGAGATGATGGTTTTCCTCCGCAAGCAGGGGATAAACGTAATTACATATCTGGACGAGCTGCTGATCAAGGCATCGTCCAGGGAGAAGTTGTTAAGGTCCATTGCTCTCACGACGCATCTGCTCAGGGAGCACAATTGGATCCTGAACCTTCCATAGTCTCATCCGGAGCCAACAAGGTGGCTGTCTTTCCTGGGGATGATTCTCGACACGGAGGTGCAGAGGGTGTTTTTACCGGTGGAGAAAGCATTGGTGATATAAACAATGGTCCGGGCTGTCTTGTAGCCTGCCCGGGTATCGGTTCATCAGTGCACCTGCCTTCTGGGGAAGATGGTTGCCTCCTACGAGGCTCTGCAGTACAGAAGGTTTCATGCTTGGTCCTTTCAACTGGATCTCCTGGACCAGTGGTCGGGATCTCACCTACACTTGCACCAGAGGATATGTCTGTCGCCGAAAGCAAGGATTTCACTCCTCTAGTGGCTGCAACTACCTCACCTTCTGGAGTTTCTAAGGTTTCGGGGTTCACAACTGGATCCTTCTGACCACGGATGCAAGTCTCAGAAGTTGGGGAGCAGCCACTCAGGGGGAAACCTTCCAAGGAAGGTGGTCAAGTCAGGAGTCCCTTCTTCCAATAAACATCCTGGAGCTAAGAGCCGTATACAATGGCCTTCTTCGAGCAGCACACCTTCTGCAGGATCGGGCTGTTCAGGTGCAGTCGGACAACGTGACCACAGTGGCCTACCTAAACAGACAAGGCGGAACGAAGAGCAGGGCTGCGATGTCAAGGTGGCAAGAATCCTCTAGGCAGAAAGGCATGCAGTGGCAATGTCAGCAATCTTCACTCCGGGAGTGGACAACTGGGAAGCGGAATTCCTCAGCAGACACGATCTCCATCCAGGAGAGTGGGGCCTCCACCCAGAGGCGTTTGGGGAGGTAATCGGTTTGTGGGGGGTTCCTCACATAGATATGATGGCCTCCCGTCTCAACAAGAAGCTGTGGAGGTACTGTTCCAGGTCGAGAGACCCACAAGCAGGTGGACGCGCTGGTAACGCCGTGGGTGTTCCCGTCAGTGTATGTGTTCCCTCCACTTCCTCTCATTCCAAGAGTTCTTCAGCTTGTAAAAAGAACAAAGGTTCTGGCAATCCTCATTGCTCCGGACTGGCCAAGGAGGGCTTGGTACGCGCATCTGCTGGATCTACTGCTGGAAGATCCAAGGCCTCTGCCTCTTCGGGAGGATCTTCTACTACAGGGTCCGTTCGCTTATCATGACTTACCACGGCTACGTTTGATGGCATGGCGGTTGAGCTCCAGATCTTAGCTCGTAAATGTATTCCGAGCGCAGTTATTCCTACTCTGATACAGGGTAGTAAGGGAGTAACTGCTAAACATTACCATCGAATTTGGAAAAAGTAGGTGGAGTTTCAACTTGGATGTTTTCTCCTATTCCTCCAAGCAGGTGTGGATATGGGCCTGAGGTTGGGTTCCCTCAAGGTCCAGATTTCGGCATTATCCATTTTCTTCCAGAAAAAATTGGCTGCCCTCCCTGAGGTTCAGACCTTTCTGAAAGGGGTTCTGCACATCCAGCCTCCCTTTTTGGCGCCGACGGCACCCTGGGATCGTGACGTGGTGTTGCATTTCCTACAATCGGATTGGTTTGAGCCTCTACAGGGGGCTGAAGTCAAGTTTTTCACGTGGAAGGCTGTCACTTTATTGGCATTAGCTTCTGCGCGACGTGTATCGGAATTGGGTGCTTTGTCCTGTAGAAGTCCCTATCTGGTCTTCCATGAAGATGGGTTGGAACTTGGGACTCGTCAACAGTTCCTTCCTAAGGTTGTGTCGGCTTTTCATGTCAACCAACCTATTGTGGTGCCAGTGGCTACTGATTCCTCCATTGCTTCAAAGGCCTTGGATGTTGTGAGGGCTTTGAAGATCTATGTGAAGAGAACTGCTCGTCACAGAAAATCGGACTCTGTTTGTCCTGTATGATCCCAAGAAAATTGGGTGTCCTGCTTCTAAGCAGACAATTTCTCGCTGGATCAGGTTCACTATCCAGCATGCATATTCTATGGCAGGATTGCCATGTCCAAAATCTGTTAAGGCCCACTCTACTCGTAAAGTGGGTTCTTCTTGGGCAGCTGCCCTGGGTGTCTCGGCTTCCTGGTCTGGGTCGAACACGTTTTGGCCTCTGATGACCTCAAATTTGGTCAAACAGTTCTGCAGGAGCCTGTGCGCTCTCCCTCCCGTTCTGGGCGCTTTGGTACATCCCCATGGTACTAATATGGACCCCAGCATCCTCTAGGAAGTTAGAGGAAATAGGATTTTAATTACCTACCTGTAAATCCTTTTCTCGTAGTCCGTGGAGGATGCTGGGCACCCGCATAGCGCTTCTTTATCCTGCAGTGGTTATTTGGTACAGTACTACCTGGTTCCTGGGTAAGTTCTGCGTTCTTTACTGTTTCAGCTGTTGCTGAGTTTTGCAGCATATTAGCCGGATTTGCCTTGTTGTGTGAGGTGGTATGAATCTCACCACTATCTGTGTATTTCCTTCTCTCGAAGTATGTCGTCTCCTCGGGCACAGTTTCTAGACTGAGTCTGGTAGGAGGGGCATAGAGGGAGGAGCCAGCCCATACTATTAAACTCTTAAAGTGCCAATGGCTCCTGGTGGACCCGTCTATACCCCATGGTACTAATATGGACCCCATCATCCTCTACAGACTACGAGATAAGTATTTACTGGTAGGTAATTAAAATCCTATTTTTATAGGACTTACCTCATGTTTGTTTCCCAGAATGGCCGCGGTAGAGCTGCACTCTGTGGTGGTGTTGGTGCCCGGGGGAGAGGCTGGACGCGGTTGCATGGTGCGGTGAACGGGCGGTCAGTGGCCCGGTTTCCACCGCTGCTGTATTGCAGGGTTCCCGCGGCTTCCGGGTGGGTGATGCATGTGCGCAAAGGGCTGATAAAGTTGACACCATGCACCAGGAGGTATGGAGCAGCTTTGGAGCCCTCTGTTTACCTGAATCAGCATGGAAGAGCCTTCTCCCCAAAAGCCTGATTCTGCCCATCCGAAGTAAGTCCTCTCAGAGGGCTGTTTACTCATTATACATGTTCTTAGATTAGTTAGGGTTTCTGATTAGTACATTGATTGATTGTATTCTAGTGTGCCTATTTGTGGAGCAAAGAAGAGGAGTTGCAAGAAAAATAATCTGTCTAGGATTTGTCTTGCATGTGATAGACCATTCTCAGGGGATGCGAATTTGTGTGGAATCTGTACCTGTGGCTGATGCATCCAGTCAGCATTATAGAGTTGATGGAATGGATGAAGAAAACTTTTGTATCCCAGACTAGTCTGGACTATGATTATGGAATGTTATCACCAGAGCTTCTGTCTGAGGAGGATCTGGATGATGTGTCTAGTGCAGAGTCAGGAGAGATTCTGGATTATTGTAATATTGGCACTACTTCTACTAAACGCCAGTCTTTGGGAACCATGCCCTGATGTGAGTCCATGAAAATCACATATAGGTGTCTTGATAATAAGGAGTGTAGCTCCGTGAGGAACCATGGGTGAATTCCATCAGGGCCAGGTGATTAATATAGCTTAATTTTTTTTCATCTGTCACAGATTTCTTCGTCACTGAAATAAGCACTTTGCAGTGGGACATTCCCAATGCTGAGGTTATACATCAATCCCGCCATCTGGTCCTCTTTGTAAATACTAATGAGGACAACTCGTTTAATTCTTCCGCTACGTCAATGTCGTCTTTGATTAGGACGCCCAGCTTGCCTTTTATGGGGCCTATACTCTCTTTATTTAATTTTTTACTGTTGATGTATTCAAAAAACTTTTTGGGGTTTGATTTACTTTCCTTTGCTATTAGCTTTTCCGTTTCTATTTTAGACACTCTGATTTCATTTTTGCATATTTTGTTACAATTCTTATTTCTCATACGTCCTAGAGGATGCTGGGGGACACATTAAGAACCATGGGCTATATACGGGATCCGCAGAAGACATAGGCACTTTAAGACTTTTAAGGGGGCGTGACCTGGCTCCTCCCTCTATATCCCTCCTCCAGACTCAGTTTAGAACTGTGCCCAGGCAGACTGGATAAACTCCAGGGGAGCTCTATTGAGTTTCTCTGAAAGGACTTATGTTAGGTTTTTTATTTTCAGGGAGGCTGCTGGCAACAGGCTCTCTGCTTCGTGGGACTGAGGGGAGAAAAGTATGACCCACTTCTAGTGAGTTCCAGGACTCTGCTTCTGCTGACTGGATGCTTCAGCTCCTGAAAGGTGATGATCGCCGGGTACGCTCGGATGCTCACTCCTACAGCCTGCCGTCACCCCCTTTCAGAGCCAGAAGACAGGTGAGTAGAAGAAGACAAGAAGACTTCTCGTCAGTGACTGCATTCTGAGGTACAGTGCAGCGAGGGAAGCACAGTGCGCGCCATGCTCCCACACACATCACCAACACAGGGTGCAGGGCGCTGGGCGGGGCGCCCTGGCGCAGCATTACCTCATAAAATACCTGGCCAGAGGGGACATAAGTGCCTAGGCACTGTCCTAATCCCCGCCAGTATAAAAATATATAAATAAATGCGTGACCGAAGCGCGCTATTAAGGGGGCGGAGCTTCATCCCCACTGCTCACTGAACTCGGCGCCATTTCCTCCTCGGCAGCCGCAGAGACGCTGGTCCTTGTTCACATACTGTACAAGGATCAGGGTTGGCTACACTGAGGGGGGGGGGGAGGGGTAGGGGGGGCGTTTAATATATCATGCTGTATTATAAGAGCTGCAGTTCTGGATCCAATCAGTTCAGACCTGTACATTTGGTGCTGGGATGTGAGCTGGCTTGTTCCCCCTGTGTCTCTAGGACAGCCTTTGTGTAGAGTCTGTCCACTATAGGTTAGTTGTCGATGACACACGTGTGTCGTCATGTCTGAGGCCGCATGTTTCTCCCTGGGGGAGAATGTACTTGGGACACAAACTGTTGTGGGGGTGGCCCTGTCGGCACCGCCGACTGTTGATTTGGGTGAATGCTTGGTGTGTCCTGAATGCAAATGCGGCTCATATTAGTTGCACATTTGGTGAATCTGATTTTCAGACTCAGGGATGGAAGAGATCTGTAGAAGATATGTTATTGCAGGTCCAGGACCCCTCGGGGTCTTATAGAATGTGGTTTCACCCAGTTAGGTGACACAGGTACCGACACAGATTCTGTTCCAGTGTCGACTATGCTGTTTTCAGATTAAATCCAAATTGGCAATGCGTTTCAGTACATGGTTGTAGTAGTAAAGATGTGTTTGATATCACTAATGACCCTGCTGTTCCGGATATAAGGGTACATATGTATAAGGAATCGAAACCGGTGTTTACGTTCCTCCTTCTCATGTACTGAACGCTCTCTTTGAAATAGTCTGGGACAGCCCTGACAGAGAGTTTCCGTTTCCTAAAAGGATTACGGTGGCATACCCATTTCTTCCCCCGCTGATGGGAAACCGTGGGAATCACCCCCAAGGGGGACAAAGCCCTATCTCGTTGTCAAAACAGGTCGCTCGGCCACACTCTGGGGCAGCAGCCCTCCAGGACCCTGCTACTAGTAAGCAGGAAGCTTCTTTAATATACAATACGGGTACGCAACTCAGTCTTATTATTGCATTCGTGTGGGTGATTTGCGCCATTCAGCAGTGGGCAGAGAACTTGTCATCTGCTTTGGATGCCCTAGTTAGGGATAGCATCCTCTTGACGCACGGTTATATCAAGGACGCTACAGCGTACAGAAAGAAAACTGCGAGGGACATTGACCTTTTGGGTTCAAGGGCCAATTCCATGTCAGTCGCAGCTAGGCGAGCTTGTGAGTTCACCAGTGGAATGCTGATGCTAAGAAAAATATGGAATCTCTCATATAAAGGTGGTGTTTTGTTTGGATACGGCTGCCGCGGGTAAGTCGTCCTTTTTACCTTATGTGCCTACGCAACAAAAGAAAGCACACCACTATCGTATGCAGTCCTTTTGGTCCAATAAATGCTGGAGAGGACGAGGTTTTCCTCCCTTAATAATAGGGGGTGGAAAAGAGGTAAAGGAATACCCGAATTATCGTGTTCCCAGTAGCAAAAGTCCTTCCCGGCTTCAACCATATCCACCGCATAACTCTGGGACTCCCATACGGGGGCGCGTTTAAAACTCTTCCGTCAGTTCTGGGTTCGCTCAGGCCTGGGCCCGTGGGTTTTACAAATGGTGTTCCAAGGGTACAAACTACAGTTTCAAGATTTTTTCCCCCGCCGATTTTTCAAATCGGCCTTACCAGATTCTCTTCCAAGTTGTGCCAAAACCGGACTGTTATCCAAGTTCCCCTATCACAACAGGGAGCAGGCTTGTATTCAAGTCTGTTAGTGGTCCTGAAGCCGGACGGCTCGGTCAGACCGATCCTAAACCTGAAATCTCTCAATTTCTACCTGAAGAAATTCAAATTCAAGATGGAGTCTCTCCGAGGGGTGATCTCTAGTCTGGAGGATGGGGATTTTATGGTGTCATTGGACATAAAGGTTGCCTACTTGCATGTTCCTTTTTATCCTCCACATCAGGCTTACCTGAGGTTTGCTATTCAGGTTTTGTCATTACTAATTCCAGACGTTGCCGTTGGGTATACCACGGCTCCAAGGATTTTCACCAAGGTGATGGCGGACATGATATTTCTCCTCCGCAAGCAAGGAGTCACAATTCCCGTAGTTGGGCGATCTGATAAAAGCGAGATCCAGGGATCAGTTGGTACAGAACATTGCACTATCCCTGACAGTACTTCAATGATTGGCTCCTAAAATTGCCAAAATCACAGTTAAATTTCGTCGACGCGGTTGGCGTTTTTGGGAATAATACTGGACACAGACCTGCAGAGAGTTTTTCTTCTACTGGCAAAAGCTCTAGAGATTCAGGGTCTGGTAAAACTCTTACTGAAAACAGTAACAATCTCCATCCATCAATGCGTTTGGTTGCTGGGGTAGATGGTTGCGGCCTACGAGGCCATTCAATTTGTCAGCTTCCATGCCAGAGTGTTTCAGTGGGATCTGTTGGACAAGTGGTACGGATCTCACCTCCACATACACTGGGGGATAATCCAGTCTTCCAAGACAAAGGAAGATGGTCAGGTCAAGAAACTTATCTCCACATCAATGTTCTGGAGTTGAGCCATTTACAACGGCCTTCTACAAGCGGAACGTTTTCTTCACACTATGCCCGTGCTGGTCCAATTGGACAATGTTACAGCAGTAGCGTACATAACCCGCCAGGGCAGGACAAAACGGTAGAGCAACAATGGCAGAAGCCACATAGATTCTCCGCCGAGTGAAAAAGTGTACATGCGCTCTGTCAGCAATATTCATTCCTGGGGTGGACAACTGGGAAGCAGACTTCCTCAGCAGACACGATCTCCATCCAAGAGAGTGGGGCCTCCATTAAGATGTCTTCACAGTAGTGACAAATCTCTGGGGGGTTCCCCATATAGACATTATGGCGTCTCGCTCAATAAGAAGCTTCAGAGGCATTGTTCCAGGTCCAGGGACCCTCAAGCATCGGCAGTGGATGTACTGGTGACACCGTGGGTGTTTTCAGTCGGTGTATTTCTTTTTCATCCACTAGGGGTCACTGGAGTACTCTTGGGATATGGACGGCTTCCACCGGAAGAAGGCACTGAATAAATTAATTTTTGAGACTACTCCTCCCCTCCATATCCTCGAGCACTCCAGTGTTTTTTCTGTGCTCGACACAGTTAGAAGGCATAGTGGAGCTCGTCCACAAAGTATTGGAATTTTTTCTAAGTTTTTTTTTTTTTTTCCTTTCAAGGATTTCCACGTCCTTTCCCCCCTTCTAACAGGCGTGGGTCAGGGACAGTGGAAGCGGCTGAGAACCGCCGTGAGTGTCGGACCTCTCTGTAAAGAGCTCCCTCACTCCACCTGCAGGCTGCCTGCAAAAAGCTGGACGGAGCTTGGATGAGAAGCCCCGTCATAGACTTTTGTCACGGTCCAGGTATGTTGGGTAGGGGCGGTCAGCTTATACTGCCGCCCCACTGTTGGGGATTGTATTGGGCATGTTTCACTCACTAGCGACCGCTGCCCGGAGCGCGTGTGCATAGGCCGCTTCACGGCTCTATGCAGCGCACTCTCACTCTCCGCCGCTCCCAGCATCTTAAGTTACCAGACCGCTGCTCCCTGCGCCGCAGCAGCCGATATGTTCCCCGCTGCCTGGCTACACAGGAGGCCACTCCGCTCTATGCTGTGTGTGGCGGGCCGGGAGCGCGTGTGCATAGGCCGCTCCACGGCTCTATACAGTACGCTCTCTGCTCCCGCTGACCGCCCGCAGCAGCCGAGGAGTTCCCCGCTGCCTTGGCCTACAGGTACAGGCCGCTCACACGGCCCTATGCAAAGTTCCACAGGCCCCGACCCGGTGCTGTACACGGAGGTCGTGGGGGTGGGGGGAGACATTAGCAGTATTGGCAGTGTTAAGCTTTGTAGAAAAACTTGGTGCTTAACATGTTTAATGTTCTCCTGTCTGTTCCAGGATTCCTATATTACATCTCGGCTTAAGAGTGGTACTAGGGAATTTGGGGGTCAGTTTTCTTATTGCTGGGAGGCACTGCACTTGCCTGATATATACAAGGAACTTTGGTGTTATTACTGAGTCGTGCAGACTGTCTGTGTGTAGTTTGTATTGTCTGTCTTTATAATGAGTAAGACACCAGCAAAATCTAAGAAACATTTTTCATGTCATGTCTGTAAGAGTGTGTTGCCTGATGGATCCACCACATGTACAGCATGTGTTGTTAATACAGCCACAAATACGATTTCCATTCCAGAAGTAAAGCCAGCATCTCTGGACCCTCCATGGGCTTTACTTGCAGATGTATTAGTTGGTTTACAATCAGAGCTGGCCGCCTCTCGTGAAGAAAGAGAGGCGGCAAGATCTGAGTTTAAAATGAGACCATTTGAGTTACCAGGGGAGTCTCAATCTGGTCAGAGGTCCACCTTGAGTGGAAAAGATAAGTTTCCTTTTCCTAATAATTTTCCAGTCTCTGGGATACTAGACCTCACTGAACAGGAGTATGAGGAGGGCGAAATAGACCAACAGTCAGATAGTGACGATTTTGACAGCCCAGGTATTGATAATCTCATCAGAGCAGTACGTCAGTCGCTGGAGTTTACGGAAACTGAGGAGCCTCTGACGAATGATGAGGTAGTCTTTACTAAACGACAGAGATCTCCGATGTGTTTCCCTATTTCGGAATCTCTTAATAAAATGTTACTGGAATCACGGAAAAATCCGGATAAACGGTTTTCTATACCTCGTAGATTTAAATCGAGTTACCCGTTTCCAGAGTCCATGACAGCTACATGGGAGAACCCACCATCGGTGGATTCATCCGTATCTAAACTTACAAGGAAGTTAACCATACCAGTACCAACTGCTACTACGCTTAAAGACCCTGCAGATCGTAAAATAGAGGCTATGCTAAGGTCCATGTATACAGCAGCTGGAGTGCTGCTGAGACCTGGGTTGGTTGGCATTTGGGTTACTAAAGCATTAATGGTATGGATAAAAGAGCTCAAGTCGGCTCTGCAAGATGACCATCTTATACTTCTCGCGGATCAAATCTGGGAAGCTGCTGAATATCTATGTACAGCTTCTACTGACGTCTGTCAGCTTACTTCTCGCCTGTCCTCATCGCTAGTCATAGTACGACGAGCACTTTGGCTGCGTTCTTGGCAGGCGGAGACGGAGGTTAAAAAAGGTATAGAGGCATTGCCTTATGATGGCGAGAAGCTTTTCGGTCCTGAATTGGACAAATGGATTTCTGAGGCTACTGGAGGAAAGTCTGTGTTTCTTCCATCGCCTACAACTATACCTAAACGGAAATATTCTGGTCCGGCGTTCAAATCCTTTAGAACTCAGCCCTTTCGTGGGCAGGGCACAGGAGCAGTCACGCCTGGTAGAAGAGGTCGGGGTCGTAGTGCCCGACAATCCAATGCACGTCGTCAAGACACTAAGACCACTAACAAACCAGTGGCATGACGGGCTCCCAGCCCATCTCGGATCTCCAATTGTGGGAGCACGCCTTCAGAGCTTTCAGGGGGCGTGGCTGCAGACGTCCACAGATGGGTGGATCCGCAATTTAGTATTAGAGGGTTACAAAATAGAGTTCGATTATCTTCCGACAGGAAGATTTTTCACGACAGGACTGCCTGTGTCGGATTCCAGTCTGTTTCTGGTACCAAAACCAGATGGCTCAGTCAGGCCAATATTGAACCTAAAAGGTCTCAATCATTACGTCACTTACCACAGATTCAAGATGGAATCTCTCAGGTCAGTAATTGCAGGGTTAGAGCCACAGGAATTCATGATTGCACTGGATCTCAAAGATGCGTACTTACACATTCCGATTTGGCCACCTCACCAGAGTTTCTTAAGGTTTGCAATAAGGCGAGACCATTACCAGTTTCAGGCTCTGCCGTTTGGCCTCTCATCAGCGCCTCGGGTATTCACCAAGGTAATGTCCGTGATGATAGCTCATCTCAGGTCCCTAGGAGTAATAATTGTTCCGTATTTGGACGATCTACTCATAAAGGCTCCGTCTCAACAATTGCTTCTCCAGCATGCTTTGCTAACGTACAATGTACTAGTTCAGCACGGTTGGATAGTCAGTTTAAAGAAATCACATCTAATTCCGTGTCAACGACTTCAATTCCTAGGGATGATTCTCGATACAGTAAATCAAAAGGTTTACCTGCCACAACAGAAAGTACAGGTCATTCGTCATCTGGTGCAATTAGTGCTCAAGCCACGCACAGTCTCAGTACATTTGTGCATTCGCCTTTTAGGCACAATGGTGGCGGCTTTCGAAGCACTTCAGTTCGGAAGATTTCACTCACGTCCGTTTCAACTGGAGGTGTTAGCGCAATGGTCGGGATCACATCTGCAGATGCACCACAGGGTGAGATTGTCGCCACAAGTCAGGGTGTCTCTTCTCTGGTGGTTAAAAATACACAATCTATCTGCAGGGAGATGATTCGGCGTCGTGAATTGGATAATTCTGTCAACAGACGCAAGTCTCAGAGGTTGGGGAGCTGTAGTTCAGAGTTATCGGCTCCAGGGCCTCTGGGCAGATCACGAAAGATCGCTATCCATAAATGTTCTGGAACTCAGGGCGATTTACAATGCTCTAAGACAAGCAGTGTACATGTTTCGTTTTCAGACTGTTCAGGTGCAGTCAGACAATGCGACGGCAGTCGCATACATAAACAAACAAGGAGGAACGAGAAGCCGCATGGCAATGCGGGAAGTAGCTCGGATCCTCAGATGGGCCGAATATCACCAGGTGATATTGTCGGCAGTGTTCATTCCGGGAGTGGACAACTGGGAGGCAGATTTTCTCAGTCGTCGGGATTTTCATCCAGGAGAGTGGGCATTAAATCCAGAAGTGTTTCAGATGTTGATCCAGAGGTGGGGTTACCCTCAGGTGGATCTGATGGCATCCCGCCACAATCATCAGGTGTCACGATATGTGTCCAGAACAAGAGATCCAAGGGCAGTGGCGGTGGATGCTCTCACAGCCGCGTGGCCGTACAGCCTCGTGTATCTGTTTCCACCGTTTCCGCTGCTCCCGCTGTTGCTAAAACGGATCAAGAGAGGGTCCGTCACAGTCATACTAATAGCGCCTCATTGGCCTCGGAGGACTTGGTTCTCGGATCTCCTCGGTTTACTCGCAGACGATCCGTGGCCACTCCCACTACGTCCGGACCTGTTACAACAGGGTCCGTTCCTTTACCCCGATTTAGCGCGGCTGCGTTTGACGGGGTGGCTGTTGAAAAGGCCATCTTGAGAAGAGAGGGCATTCCTGAGTCTGTTATACCAACCATGGTACGAGCTAGGAAGCCGGTTACGGCAGCTCATTATTACAGAATCTGGCGTACTTATATAGGTTGGTGTGAAGCTCGGAAATTTCCGACATCATCTTTTAATTTATCCCGTCTTTTGTTATTTTTACAGATGGGGTTAGATGGAGGACTACGTCTTTCCACACTAAAGGTGCAGGTATCTGCGTTGTCAATTTACTTTCAAAGGAAATTGGCCTTGTTGCCGTCAATACATACGTTTCTACAGGGTGTAATGAGGATACAGCCTCCTTTCATTCCACCTACAGCACCATGGGACTTGAATCTGGTTTTAGATTTCTTACAGTCCGATTACTTTGAACCCTTACAACAAGTGGATATTAAATTTCTCACTTGGAAAACGATTTTTCTTTTAGCCTTAGCTTCGGCTAGGCGTGTTTCAGATCTGGGTGCCTTGTCGTGCAAGTCACCTTATTTAGTTTTTCATGATGACAGAGCGGAACTTCGGACGAATCCCGCTTTTCTACCAAAGGTAGTGTCGTCTTTTCACATCAATCAACCAATAGTAGTTCCGGTTTTAACAGAGAATGCTGAAACGTTGGATGTGGTTCGCGCATTACGCGTCTATGTATCCCGAACGTCTACGGTTCGTAAGACGGATACGTTGTTTGTTCTCTATGATGCGGCTAAGAGGGGTTGGCCAGCCTCTAAGCAGACCTTATCCAGATGGATCAAACTGACCATACGTCAGGCTTACCTTCATGCTAGGTTACAGCCACCTACATCAGTAACAGCTCATTCCACACGTTCTGTGGGAACGTCATGGGCAGCGAGTCGTGGGGCTTCTACGACACAGCTTTGCCGTGCGGCTACTTGGTCTTCAGTGCACACGTTTGTGCGCTTTTACAAGTTTGATACGTTCGCGGCATCAGCATCTAGCTTTGGCCGTTTAGTGTTACAAGTGCCAAACAGCTCTCCCGCCACGGAGGAAACTTTGGTACATCCCAAGAGTACTCCAGTGACCCCTAGTGGATGAAAAAGAAAATAGGATTTTGGTACTTACCAGGTAAATCCTTTTCTTTGAATCCATAGGGGGCACTGGACGCCCACCCAGAGCAGTTTACCTGTTTTAGAAAGTTCAGTGGTTCTTATGGTAACACACTTTCACGACTGGTTTAAATTTAACAAAGGTTAATCAGTTATGGTGTCAACTGTTTAGTTGTCTGTTACGTTTTGTGTCAACTTTATTGTTGTCCGTGAGATTATATGTAATTCTCCTTTTGTCAATCTCTCTATCGATCCTGTTCGGCTCAGTAAAAAACACTGAAGTGCTCGAGGATATGGAGGGGAGGAGTAGTCTCAAAAATGAATTTATTCAGTGCCTTCTTCCGGTGGAAGCCGTCCATATCCCAAGAGTACTCCAGTGCCCCCTATGGATTCAAAGAAAAGGATTTACCTGGTAAGTACCAAAATCCTATTTTTTGCCCTCCACTTCCTCGAGTTCCAAAGTTCTAAAGATCTTGAGAAGAACAACAGTTCGAGCTCTCCTCGTGGTCCCAGACTGGCCGAGGAGGATTTGGTATCCGGATCTTCGGGCATTGCTCGTAAAAGATCCCTGGCCTATTCCTCTCTGCGAGGACCTATTGCAGCAAGGACCGTGTGTGTATCACGTTTACAGCGACTATGTTTGACGGCATGGCGGTTGAACGCCTGATCCTAACTCGCAAGGGTTTTCCCTGTGAGATCATCCCCACTCTTATTCATGCCAGAAAAGGAGTTGCGTCGAAATGTTACCACCGTATTTGGAGTAAATTGGTGTCTTAGTGTGAATCCAGGAAGGCTCCTACGGAGGAGTTTTCACTGGGGCGTTTTCTCCATTTTCTGCAAACGGGTGTGGATAAGAGGCTAAAAATTGGGCTCCATTAAGGTGCAGATTTCTGCCTTCTCAGTTTTCTTTCAAAAATAATTGGCCTCCCTTCCTGAAGTTCAGACTTTTGTGGAGGGTGTGTTACACATCCAACCTCCATTCGTTCCCCCTGTGGCCCCATGGGGTCTTACTGTAGTGTTGCAGTTCTTGCAATCGCATTGGTTTGAACCTTTGCGTAAGGTGGAATTCAAATTCCTCACTTGGACAGTGGTCATCCTGTTGGCCTTGGCGTCCGCAAGGCGGGTGTATGAGTTAGCGGCCTTGTCTCACAAGAGCCCTTAATTTGATTTTTCATGAAGATAGAGCTGAGTTGAGAACTCGTCAACATTTTCTGCCGAAAGTGGTTTCAGCTTTCCACATGACCCAACCGATTGTGATGCCAGTGGCTACTAACGCTTTGGTTGGATCGAAGTCTCTGGATGTGGTCAGAGCTTTGAAAGTTTATGTAGCCAGAATGGCTCCGATGGCGAAAACAGAGGCTCTGTTTGTCCTGTATGCTCCCAACAAGTTTGGGTGTCCTGTTTCGAAGCAGGCTATTGCACGCTGGGTCTGTCATACGATTCAGCAGGTTCATTCCACGGCAGGATTGCCATTACCGAAATCGGTGAAGGCCCACTCTACTAGTAAGGTGGGTTAGTCCTGGGCGGCTGCCCGGTGTGTCTCGGCATTGTAACTTTGCCGAGATGCTACTTGGTCGGGGTCAGACACGTTTGCTCAGTTTTTCGCGTTTGATACCTTGGCTGATGAAGACCTCAAGTTTGGTCTATCGGTGCTGCAGAGTCGTCCGCACTCTCCCGCCCGGTTTTAGAGCTTTGGTATAATCCCCATGGTTCTTAATGTGTCCCCAGCATCCTCTAGGACGTATGAGAAAATAGGATTTTAATACCTACCGGTAAATCCTCTTCTCTTAGTCCGTAGAGGATGCTGGGCGCCCGTCCCAGTGCGTACTGTATCTGCAGTATTAGTTGTGATTACACACTAGTTGTGTTTTCTGTTTTATTCAGCTTGTTGCTGACTTTGTTCATGTCCGTTGACGTGTTCAGTTGAATGCCATGTTGTACGACATGCTTGAGGCGTGAGCTGGTGTGATGCTCGCCTTGGTTTGCTAATAATAATAATTCCTTTCTTCGAAATGTCCGTCTCCCTGGGCACAGTTCCAAACTGAGTCTGGAGGAGGGATATAGAGGGAGGAGCCAGGTCACGCCCCTTAAAAGTCTTAAAGTGCCCATGTTTCCTGGATCCCATCTATACCCCATGGTTCTTAATGTGTCCCCAGCATCCTCTACGGACTAAGAGAAAAGGATTTACCGGTAGGTATTAAAATCCTATTTGTACTGGAATGACTCTGCCTTCCCGTCTGATTTATACTTTTTGAATGCTCGCCTTTTTTTGTCCATCATTTCCTTAATCTTATTGTTAAGCCACATTGGTTTGGAATTATTGCTCCTTCATTTGCTGCCCATGGGAATGAATTTACGAGTATAACTAGCAAACAGCGTTTTTAATACATCCCATTTCTTTGTGGTGTTCTTGCCTTGAAACAAAATTTCCCAGTCATTGTCCCTTAAAGCTTCCCTCGTCATGGTAAATTTGGCGAAGCTAAAGTTTAGAGTCTTAGTAGAGCCTATATAGGGCTGTTTGTAAAAACTGATATTTAATGTGATCAGTGTGTAGTCACTGTTTCCCATGGGTTCCCTTACTGTAATATTCTACTCTGCTCAAAAAAATAAAGGGAACACTAAAATAACACATCCTAGATCTGAATGAATGAAATATTCTTATTGAATACTTTGTTCTTTACATAGTTGAATGTGCTGACAACAAAATCACACAAAAATTATCAATGGAAATCAAATTTATTAACCCATGGAGGTCTGGATTTGGAGTCACACTCAAAATTAAAGTGGAAAAACACACTACATGCTGATCCAACTTTGATGTAATGTCCTTAAAACAAGTCAAAATGAGGCTCAGTAGTGTGTGGCCTCCACGTGCCTGTATGACCTCCCTACAATGCCTGGGCATGCTCCTGATGAGGTGGCGGATGGTCTCCTGAGGGATCTCCTCCCAGACCTGGACTAAAGCATCCACCAACTCCTGGACAGTCTGTGGTGCAACGTGGCGTTGGTGGATGGAGCGAGACATGATGTCTCAGATGTGCTCAATTGGATTCAGGTCCGGGGAGCGGGCGGGCCAGTCCATAGCATCAATGCCTTCGTCTTGCAGGAACTGCTGACACTCCAGCCACATGAGGTCTAGCATTGTCTTGCATTAGGAGGAACCCAGGGCCAACCGCACCAGCATATGGTCTCACAAGGGGTCTGAGGATCTCATTTTGGTACCTAATGGCAGTTAGGCTACCTCTGGCGAGCACATGGAGGGCTGTGCGGCCCCCCAAAGAAATGCCACCCCACACCATTACTGACCCACTGCCAAACCGGTCATGCTGGAAGATGTTGCAGGCAGCAGAACGTTCTCCTTGGCGTCTCCAGACTCTCACTTCTGTCACATGTGCTCAGTGAGAACCTGCTTTCATCTGTGAAGAGCACAGGGCGCCAGTGGCAAATTTTCCAATCTTGGCGTTCTCTGGCAAATGCCAAATGTCCTGCACGGTGTTGGGCTGTAAGCACAACCCCCACCTGTGGACGTCGGGCCCTCATACCACCCTCATGGAGTCTGTTTCTGATCGTTTGAGTAGACACATGCACATTTGTGGCTTGCTGGAGGTCATTTTGCAGGGCTCTGGCAGTGCTCCTCCTGTTCCTTCTTGCACAAAGGCGGAGGTAGCGGTCCTGCTGCTGGGTTGTTGCCCTCCCGCGGCCTCCTCCACGTCTCCTGATTTACTGGCCTGTCTCCTGGTAGCGCCTCCATGCTCTGGACACTACGCTGACAGACACAGCAAACCTTCTTGCCACAGCTCGCATTGATGTGCCATCCTGGATGAGCTGCACTACCTGAGCCCTTTGTGTGGGTTGTAGACTCCGTCTCATGCTACCACTAGAGTGAATGCACCGCCAGCTTTCAAAAGTGACCAAAACATCAGCCAGAAAGCATAGGAGCTGAGAAGTGGTCTGTGGTCACCACCTGCAGACCAACTCCTTTATTGGGGGTCTCTTGCTATTTGCCTATAATTCCCACCTGTTGTCTATTCCATTTGCACAACAGCATGTGAAATTGATTGTCAATCAGTGTTGCTTCTTAAGTGGACAGTTTGATTTCACAGAAGTGTGATTGACTTGGAGTTACATTGTGTTGTTTAAGTGTTCCCTTTATTTTTTCGAGCAGTGTATATCAATTCCCTATTGTTTGTTAGTACCAGGTATAAAATTGCATTGTACCTAGTAGGTTCCTCGATTAATTGAAGTAAGTAGTGATCATTTAGTGTGTTTAAGAACCTATTACCCCTAGCAGTATCACATGAATCATTTGTCCAGTTAATCTCTGGATAGTTAAAATCACCCAACACTATTACGTCTTCTAATCCTGCAGCTTTTTTCTATTTGCTTCAGTAACAAATCAGACACATTAATATCAGGCGGCTTGTAGCATATCCCTATTAGTAGCTATTTAGTTCCCTTTCCCCCACATGCAATTTCTACCCAAAAAGAATCCACAGTATTAACAGTTCTTTATGTCATCCTTTATGTCAGGTTTTAAAAAAGGTTTTACGTAGAGAGATACCCCTCCACCTCGTTTGTTTGTTCTGTCTCTCCTGAACAGTGTATAACCCTCCAGTTTAACTGTCCAATCATGAGTTTTGTCCCACCAAGTTTCAGTAATATCTTGGTATGAATAAAAAATGACTTAAGCATAATTGCGGAATTGTGGACTGTGATTATTGCAGTCCCTCCCATGTTTAGGCTTTGGTATATCCCATAGTAAGGGCTGCCATGACGTAGGAAAAAGAAAACAGCCAATTATACTTAGAAAATTCCTTTTCTTTGAAATACTTCATGGCAGCCCATGAATTGCCCTAACTGATGTCAGTGTTTTTTGTTTTTTTTCTAGGATCTCTTATACGGAGACATCCAAAGACAAGGCGGAAAGGGAGGAGTACAGCTATATACCCAAGGTGGGCAGATCCTAAGGAAAAAAACTCCTGTCTAATTAAGGAGAAGGGGGTGTCTACCCATAGTAAGGGCTGCCATGAAGTATTGTAAAGAAATGGAATTATTGTGAGTATCTTTCGCTGTTTTTCACGGTGTCCAAAAACAAAAGTTGGGCACAGATCTCCGACTTTGTTTTTTGCCATCACTATTTGTTTATTTATTTATTTTATTTATTAGCAGTTTCTTATATAGCGCAGCATATTCCGTTGCGCTTTACATTTAGAACAACAGTTATAGAACAAAACTGGGCAAAGACAGACAGACATAGCGGTAGGAAGGCCCTGCTCGCAAGCTTACAATCTATAGGGAAATAGGCATTGACACACAAGGATAGATGCAACCTGTTACATAATGGTCCACCAGATTGCTAGGTTCTTAAAGGGTTGTATGATATGATCACCCAGCAATGTTGGAAGACAAAATATGTGAGGTTATGTGGACTGTACAGAGAGGATGTAATTAGATAGTGAAGCATTAAAGGTTAAGTGGGTGGGTCTGGAATTTGATAGGCTTGTTTGAAGAGGTGAGTTTTCAGGGAACGTTTAAAAGTTTGGAGACTAGAGGAAAGTCTTATTGTGCGTGGGAGGGCATTCCACAGAGTAGGTGAAGCCCGGGTAAAGTCCTGTAATTTTAAGTGGGAACAGGTAATACATGTGGATGAGAGACGCAGATCTTATGCAGAGCGGAGAGGTCTGGTAGGGAGATATTTTGAGATTAGTGAGGAGATGTATGATGGTGCAGTTTGGTTAATAGCCAAGTATGTAAATAAAAGTATTTTATATTTCTCTAACGTCCTAGTGGATGCTGGGGACTCCATAAGGACCATGTGGAATAGACGGGCTCCGCAGGAGACATGGGCACTTTAAGAAAGAAGTTGGATTCTGGTGTGCTCTGGCTCCTCCCTCTATGCCCCTCCTCCAGACCTCAGTTTGAATCTGTGCGCGGACGAGCTGGGTGCTACTTAGTGAGCTCTCCTGAGCTTGCTATAAGAAAGTATTTTGTTAGGTTTTTTTATTTTCAGGGAGCTCTGCTGGCAACAGACTCCCTGCATCGTGGGACAGAGGGGAGAGAAGCAGCCCTACTCTCTGCAGATAGGTCCTGCTTCTTAGGCTACTGGACACCATTAGCTCCAGAGGGATCGTACACAGGATCTCACCCTTTGTCGTCCGATCCCGGAGCCGCGCCGCCGTCCCCCTTGCAGAGCCGGAAGACAGAAGCCGGGTGAAAGAAGCAAGAAGACTTCGAAATCAGCGGCAGAAGACTCCAGTCTTCACTGAGGTAGCACACAGCACTGCAGCTGTGCGCCATTGTTCCCACACTACACCCACATACTCCGGTCACTGTAAGGTGCAGGGGGGGGGGGGGGGCGCCCTGGGCAGCAATGAGGACCTCTTGGCAAAAGTTGGACATATATACAGTTTGGCACTGTATATATGTATGAGCCCCCGCCATAATATTGTACATAAGTGCGGGACAGAAGCCCGCCGCTGAGGGGGCGGGGCTTCTTCCTCAGCACTCACCAGCGCCATTTTTTCTCCACAGCTCTGCTGAGAGGAAGCTCCCCAGGCTCTCCCCTGCAGATTCACAGTAGAAGAGGGTAAAAAGAGAGGGGGGGCACATAAATTAGGCACAAAAACATAATATACAGCAGCTACTGGGTTAACACTAAGTTACTGTGTGATTCCTGGGACATATAGCGCTGGGGTGTGTGCTGGCATACTCTCTCTCTGTCTCTCCAAAGGGCCTTGTGGGGGAACTGTCTTCAAAAAGAGCATCCCCTGTGTGTGTGGTGTGTCGGTACGCTTGTGTCGACATGTTTGATGAGGAAGGCTATGTGGAAGCAGAGCGGGAGCAAATGAATGTGGTGTTTCCGCCGACGGCGCCGACACCTGATTGGATGGATATGTGGAAGGTTTTAAATGATAATGTTTCTTGCATAAAAGGTTGGATAAAGCTGAAAGCTTAGGACAGTCGGGGTCTCAGCCCATGCCTGATCCTATGTCGCAGAGACCGTCAGGGTCTCAGAAGCGGCCACTATCCCAAATTGTTGACACAGATACCGACATGGATTCAAACTCCAGTGTCGATTACGATGATGCAAAGTTACAGCCAAGTTGGCTACATCCATCCATTATATGATTATAGCAATTAAGGATGTGTTGCACATCACAGATGAAACCCCAGTCCCTGACAAGAGGGTTCATATGTTTTGGGAAAAAAGGCAGGTGGTGACCTTTCCCCCTTCACACGAGCTCAATGAGTTATGTGAAAAGGCTTGGGAATATCCAGATAAAAAACTGCAGATTTCCAAACGGATGCTTATGGCGTATCCTTTCCCGCCAACGGACAGGTTACGCTGGGAATCCTCCCCTAGGGTGGACAAAGCTTTAATACGCTTATCCAAGAGGGTAGCCCTGCCGTCACAGGATACGGCCACCCTAAAAGATGCTGCAGATAGAAAGCAAGAGGGTACCCTGAAGTCCATTTATACACATTAAGGTACCTTACTAAGGCCGGCAATTGCGTCGGCCTGGGTGTGTAGTGCTGTAGCAGCATGGACGGATACCTTATCTGAGGAACTTGATACCTTAGACAAGGATACTATATTAATGACCCTGGGGCATATAAAAGACGCTGTCCTATATATGAGAGATGCTCAAAGAGACATTAGCCTATTGGGCTCTAGAATATATGCAATGTCGATTTCTGCCAGAAGGGCCCTGTGGACTCAGCAGTGGACAGGTGATGCCGACTCAAAAAGGCACATGGAGGTTTTACCTTACAAGGGTGAGGAATTGTTTGGGGAGGGTCTCTCGGACCTGGTCTCCACAGCTACTGCTGGAAAGTCAAATTTTTTGCCATATGTTCCCTCACAACCTAAGATAGCACCGTATTACCAAATGCAGTCCTTTCGATCACAGAAAGGCAAGAAAGTCTGAGGTGCGTCCTTTTCTTGCCAGAGGCAGGGGCAGAGGAAAGAAGCTGCACAACACAGCTAGTTCCCAGGAACAGAAGTCCTCCCCGGCTACCACTAAATCCACCGCATGACGCTGGGGCTCCACAGGCGGAGCTAGGCCCGGTGGGGGCGCGTCTCCGAAATTTCAGCCACAAGTGGGTTCACTTCCAGGAGGATCCCTGGGCGATAGAGATTGTGTCCCAGGGATACAAGCTGGAATTCGAAGAGATGCCCCCTCACCGATACCTCAAATCGGCCCTGCCAGCTTCCACCCTTAGAGAGGGAAATAGTGTTAGCTGCATTTCACAAATTGTATCTTCAGCAGGTGGTGGTTCAGGTTCCCCTCCTTCAACAAGGAAATGGTTATTATTCGACCATGTTTGTAGTACCGAAACCAGAATGGTTTGGTCAGACCCATATTGAATTTAAAATCCCTGAACATATACCTGAAAAGGTTCAAGTTCAAGATGGAATCGCTCAGAGCAGTCATCGCAGGCCTGGAAGGGGGGGATTTTATGGTGTCTCTGGACATAAAGGATGCATACCTTCATGTCCCCATTTATCCACCTCATAAGGCGTACCTAAGATTTGTGGTACAGGATTGTTATTACCAATTTCAGACGTTGCCGTTTGGTCTCTCCACGGCACCGAGAATATTTACCAAGGTAATGGCGGAAATGATGTCGCTCCTGTGGAAGCAAGGGGTCACAATTATCCCATACTTGGACGATCTCATAAAGGCGAGGTCCAGAGAGCAGTTGCTGATCAGCGTAGCACGCTCTCGGGAAGTATTACAACAGCACAGCTGGATTCTAAATATTCCAAAGTCGCAGTTGATTCCTACACCTCGTCTGCCTTTCCTGGGCATGATTCTGGACACAGACCAGAAGAGGGTTTATCTCCCGATGGAGAAGGATCAGGAGCTCATGACACTGGTCAGAGACCTATTAAAACCAAAACAGGTGTCAGTGCATCACTGCACGCGAGTCCTGGGAAAGATGGTGGCATCATACGAGGCCATTCCCTTCGGCAGGTTCCATGCGAGGACCTTTCAATGGGATCTGTTGGACAAGTGGTCCGGATCACATCTTCAGATGCATCGGTTGATCACGCTATCCCCCAGGGCCAGGGTGTCTCTCCTGTGGTGGCTGCAGAGTGCTCTCCTTCTCGAAGGTCGCAGATTCGGCATTCAGGACTGGGTCCTGGTGACCACGTATGCAAGCCTCCGAGGGTGGGGGGCAGTCACACAGGGAAGAAATTTCCACAGGCTGTGGTCAAGTCAGGAGACTTGCCTTCACATCAACATCCTGGAACTAAGGGCCATATACAACGCCCTACGTCAAGCGGAGTCCCTGCTTCGCGACCAACCGGTTCTGATTCAGTCAGACAACATCACTGCAGTGGCTCATGTAAACCGCCAAGGCGGCACATGGAGCTGGGTGGCGATGGTAGAAGCCACCAGAATTCTTTGCTGGGCGGAGAATCACGTAAGCGCACTGTCAGCAGTGTTCATTCCGGGAGTGGACAACTGGGAAGCAGACTTCCTCAGCAGGCACGACCTCCACCCGGGAGAGTGGGGACTTCATCAAGAAGTCTTCACGCAGATTGCAAGTCGGTGGGAACTGCCACAGGTGGACATGATGGCATCCCGCCTCAACAAAAAGCTACAAAGATATTGCGCCAGGTCAAGGGACCCTCAGGCTATAGCTCTGGACGCACTGGAGACACCGTGGGTGTTCCAGTCAGTCTATGTATTTCCTCCTCTTCCTCTCATACCCTAGGTGCTGAGAATCATAAGAAAAAGAGGAGTGAGAACAATACTCATTGTTCCGGATTGGCCAAGAAGGACTTGGTATCCAGATCTGCAAGAAATGCTCACAGAGGACCCGTGGCCTCTGCCTCTAAGACAGGACTTGTTGCAACAGGGGCCCTGTCTGTTCCAAGACTTACCGCAGCTGCGTTTGACGGCATGGCGGTTGAACGCCGGATCCTAGCAGAAAAAGGCATTCCGGATGAAGTTATTCCTATGCTGATAAAGGCTAGGAAGGATGTGACCGCTCAACATTATCACCGTATATGGCGAAAATATCTGGCTTGGTGTGAGGCCAGGAATGCCCCTACGGAGGAATTCCAGCTGGGCCGTTTCCTTCACTTCCTACAGGCGAGAGTGACTTTGGGCCTTAAATTGGGTTCCATTAAGGTTCAGATTTCGGCCTTATCCATTTTCTTTCAAAAAGAACTGGCTTCTCTGCCTGAAGTTCAGACGTTTGTAAAGGGAGTGCTGCATATTCAGCCCCCTTTTGTGCCTCCAGTGGCACCTTGGGAGTTTCCTGAAATCACACTGGTTTGAACCACTCAAAACGGTGGAATTAAAATATCTCACGTGGAAGGTGGTCATGCTATTAGCATTGGCTTCGGCTAGGCGTGTGTCAGAATTGGCGGCTTTGTCACATAAAAGCCCTTATCTGGTTTTCCATGCGGATAGAACAGAATTGCGGACCCGCCCACAATATCTGCCGAATGTGGTTTCATCATTTCATATGAACCAACCTATCGTGGTGCCTGTGGCTACTACTGACTTGGAGGATTCCGAGTCACTGGATGTGGTCAGGGCTTTGAAGGTTTATGTAGCCAGAACGGCTAAGGTCAGGAAAACAGAATCTTTGTTTATCCTGTATGTTTTCAACAAGCTTGGGGTGCCTGCTTCAAACAAACTATTGCTCGCTGGATCTATAACACGATTCAGCAGGCTTATTCTGCGGCAGGGTTGCCGCTGCCTAAATCAGTTCAGGCCCATTCCACAAGGAAGGTGGGCTCTTCTTGGGCGGCTGCCCGAGGGGTCTCGGCATTACAGCTTTGCCGAGCGGCTACTTGGTCAGGTTCAAACACCTTTGCAAAGTTCTACAAGTTTGATACCCTGGCTGAGGAGGACCTCGTGTTTGCTCATTCGGTGCTGCAGAGTCATCCGCACTCTACCGCCCGTTTGGGAGCTTTGGTATAATCCCCGTGGTTCTTAGGGAGTCCCCAGCATCCACTAGGACGTTAGAGAAAATAAGATTTTACTTACCGGTAAATCTATTTCTCGTAGTCCGTAGTGGATGCTGGGCGCCCGTCCCAAGTGCGGACTTCTTCTGCAATGCTTGTATATAGTTATTGCTTAAATAAGGGTTATGTATAGTTGCATCAGGGTTGATCTGATGCTCTGTTGTTGTTCATACTGTTGACTGAGTATGTTTATCTCAAGTTATACGGTGTGATTGGTGTGGCTGGTATGAATCTTGCCCTGGATTACCAAAATCCTTTCCTTGTACTGTCAGCTCTTTCGGGCACAGTTTCTCTAACTGAGGTCTGGAGGAGGGACATAGAGGGAGGAGCCAGAGCACACCAAAATCCAAATTCTTTCTTAAAGTGCCCATGTCTCCTGCGGAGCCCGTCTATTCCCCATGGTCCTTACGGAGTCCCCAGCATCCACTACGGACTAAGAGAAATAGATTTACCGGTAAGTAAAATCTTATTTTAACACGGTAGAACACTGGTAACCAGTGGAGGGACTGACAGAGCGGATCAGCAGATGAAGAACGTCTGGCGAGGAAGATTAGCCTTGCAGCTGCTTTTAAAATGGATTGTAGTGGTGATAGCCTATGTTTGGGAAGACGAGTCAGGAGACTATTACAATAATCAATGCGGGAGATGATGAGTGCATGGATTAGAGTTTTTGCAGTGTCTTGTGTAAGATAAAGGCGTATTTTGGATATGTTTTTTAGGTGCATGTAACATGATTTAGAGACAGATTGAATGTGTGGAACAAAGGACAGTTCAGAATCAAGGCTGACACCTAGGCAGCGAGCTTGTGGGGTAGGGTGGATAGTCGCACTGTCAACATGTTATGGAGATATCCGGTTGGTAACTACTCTTGGCTGGTGGGAAAATAATTAATTCTGTTTTGGCATTGTTGAGTTTAAGTTGGCGAGATGACATCCAAGATGAAATGGCAGACAGGCATTCAGTGACACTAGCCAATACAGATGTTGATAAATCTGGGGAGGTTAGGTAGATTTGACAATCATCAGCGTACAAATGATACTGAAATCCGAAGGCGCTGATTAGTTTACCAAGAGATGAGGTATAGATTGAGAACAGCAGAGGACCCAAGACTGAGCCCTGCGGTGCTCCAACTGATAGAGGTAGAGAAGAAGAGGTAGAATCAGAGAAGTGAACACTGAAAGAGCGATTAGATAGGTAGGATGAGAAGCAAGTAAGGACTGTGTCCTGAAAACCTAGGGATTGTAGTGTTTGTATGAGAAGAGAGTGGTCAACAGTGTCAAAAGCAGCAGAGAGATCTAGAAGAATAAGAAGTGTGTAATGGCCTTTTGATCTAGCAGTGACCAGATCATTCACTACTTAGGTTAGTGCCGTCTCTGTGGAGTGTTGGGCACGAAAGCCTGACTGAAGTGGGACCAATAAGTTGTGGGAGTTAAGTGTGTAAGGCGAGTGTAGGCAAGTCTCGCAAGTAGCTTGGAGGGACATGGTAGCTGAGAAATGGGACGTAGTTAGAGAGTGCGTGTGGGTGAGAGTTGTTTTTTTTTAGAATGGGAGTAATCACTGCATGTTTAAGCAGAGAAGGAAAGATACCAGTAGTGAGAGAGAGAGAGAGATTACAGATTTTAGTTAAGGGTGGGATAAGCACAGGAGACAAAGTTTTACTGGCTTGTGTGGGTATAGGATCAAGAGGAGAAGTAGTGGAGTAGGAGGATGAAAAGAGTGTTGTTATTTACTCTTCACTTGTGGGATAAAATGAAGAGAAAGTGCCAGAGGGTTCAGGTAAGGAATTGAGCAGGTCACTGGCTGAGTTAGAGCATACCATTTCATCTCGGATTTTATCAATCTTATCCTTGAAGTAGGAAGCAAGTTCTTGTGCACTGACAGTAGCTAGTGGGGGAGGTGAGGGAGGGTAAACAAGTGATTTAAATGTATTAAAAAGTGGCTTCGGGTTGGTGGCATGATAAGAGATGAGAGATTGGAAATATGTTTGGCAGTGTCCAGGGCCTGACGATAGGAGTGGTAGGTAGTCTTATATGTGAGAAAGTCACTTGGATTCTGAGATTTACGCCACTGACGTTCTACTCTACGTGACAGTTTTTGTAGGTGTCTTGTTGATTTAGAGTGCCATGGTTGGCATCTAAACCTACGTGGAGTGTAATGGGTAGCTGGAGCCACTTCATCAAGGGCACTCTCTAGGGCAGGAGTGGGGAACCTTTTTCTACCAAGGGCCATTTGGGTATTTATAAAATTGTTCGGGGACCATACAAGAATTATCAACTTAAAAATGAGCCTGCCCCAGTAGTTATGCACTTAGGCAGCAGCTATGCCCCCAGTTGATATACCCCCAATCAGTTGTTATGCCCCAGTAGATATGCCCACAGTCACTTGTTATGCCCCATTAGATATGCCCCGTCACTTGTTATGCCCCATTAGATATGCCACCAGTCAGTTGTTAAGCCCCATTAGATATGCCCCCTAGTAGCGACGCTTACACAGACAAATTAAAAGAAAAAAAAACCCCAATACTCACCAGCCCCGCTCCTCCTTCTGGACTGTTTCCCTCCGCCTGGCCGCTTGCTCCTCAGAACTATGGGAGACAAGTCATGACATCTCTCCCGTAACACCGCACAGCAGTACACGCACACTGCCAGAGACGGTAGCCGGAGCTCAGGAGTGAGCTCCTGCCTCCGGCTGCTACTGAGGGTAAGAAGCCAGACGCCCACTAGTAACAAAATCTCAGCGGGCGCCCTGGCTAGGTGAGCCTGGCCGCGCTGGATCTAGTGGCTCTGCGGGCCTTATACGGCCCTCGGGTCTGAGGTTCCCCATCCCTGCTCTAGGGTCTGGTGCAGGGGGGATACAGCAGTGTCAGGTGCGGTAAATGTAGAGATTGGTGAGAGAAGTTGTTGCAGAGAAGTGGAAAGTTTTCTGCGGGTTAGAGGAGGCTGGCATGGTTTTAGTGTCCTAGAATTTAAAATAATAGAAGAGATTGTAAAGGTGATCAGGTTGTGATCAGAGAGAGGGAAAGGAGTGTCAATGAATTTGGAAACTTAGCAGAGTCTGGTGAACACAAGATCAAGGCGGTGGCCCTCCTGGTGAGTAGAGGAGTCTGACCTCTGGGTGAGGCCAAGAGAGGAGGTTCAAGAGAGGAGTTTGGAGGCATGAACAGATTGTGGACTGTCAAGAGCTATATGGAAATCGCCTGTAATGATGGTGGAGATGTCAGAGGATAAGAAGTGTGGGAGCCTGGCAGAAAAATCTTCTAGAAATTGTTGTTTGGGTTGCCCAGGAGGGCGATAGCTGCAACACTTCACTTAGTATATACATATGCGCTTCTGACAAAATACATAAACCGGAGATAGTGGGACCATTGTGCTGTGATTGAGCACCCTTTCTCTGTCAGTGTCAGGGTACCTGTAATATAGCCCAGGATGTGCTGAGAACAAAGGGTTTTGTACCAAGGTTAACACCTACAAACATGGAAATCCCTCTACGCAAGTGTGTTTGTATGATGTACGGTCTCCTCACAATAGGAGCACATGAGATGCAGTGATCCTGCAGTGTCTGTATGATGTACGGTCCCCTCACAATAGGAGCACATGAGATGCAGTGATCCTGCAGTGTCTGTATGATGTACGGTCCCCTCACAATAGGAGCACATGAGATGCAGTGACCCTGCAGTGCCTGTATGATGTACGGTCCCCTCACAATAGGAGCATATGAGATGCAGCGACCCTGCAGTGTCTGTATGATGTACAGTCCCCTCACAATAGGAGCACATGAGATGTAGTGACCCTGCAGTGTCTGTATGATGTACGGTCCCCTCACAATAGGAGCACATGAGATGCAGTGACCCTGCAGTGTCTGTATGATGTACGGTCCCCTCACAATAGGAGCACATGAGATGCAGTGACCCTGTAGTGTTTGTATGATGTACGGTCCCCTCACAATATGAGCACATGAGATGCAGTGACCCTGCAGTGTCTGTATAATGTACGGTCCCCTCACAATAGGTGCACATGAGATGTAGTGACCCTGCAGTGTCTGTATGATGTACGGTCCCCTCACAATAGGAGCACATGAGATGCAGTGATCCTGCAGTGTCTGTATGATGTACGGTACCCTCACAATAGGAGCACATGAGATGCAGTGATCCTGCAGTGCCTGTATGATGTACGGTCCCCTCACAATAGGAGCACATGAGATGCAGTGATCCTGCAATGTCTGTATGATGTACGGTCCCCTCACAATAGGAGCACATGAGATGCAGTGACCCTGTAGTGTCTGTGTGATGTGCAGAATCCTCACAATAGGAGCACATGAGATGCAGTGACCCTGCAGTGCCTGTATGATGTACGGTCCCCTCACAATAGGAGCATATGAGATGCAGCGACCCTGCAGTGTCTGTATGATGTACAGTCCCCTCACAATAGGAGCACATGAGATGCAGTGACCCTGCAGTGTCTGTATGATGTACGGTCCCCTCACAATAGGAGCACATGAGATGCAGTGACCCTGCAGTGCCTGTATGATGTACGGTCCCCTCACAATAGGTGCACATGAGATGTAGTGACCCTGCAGTGTCTGTATGATGTACGGTCCCCTCACAATAGGAGCACATGAGATGCAGTGACCCTGCAGTGTCTGTATGATGTACGGTCCCCTCACAATAGGAGCACATGAGATGCAGTGACCCTGTAGTGTTTGTATGATGTACGGTCCCCTCACAATATGAGCACATGAGATGCAGTGACCCTGCAGTGTCTGTATAATGTACGGTCCCCTCACAATAGGTGCACATGAGATGTAGTGACCCTGCAGTGTCTGTATGATGTACGGTCCCCTCACAATAGGAGCACATGAGATGCAGTGATCCTGCAGTGTCTGTATGATGTACGGTACCCTCACAATAGGAGCACATGAGATGCAGTGATCCTGCAGTGCCTGTATGATGTACGGTCCCCTCACAATAGGAGCACATGAGATGCAGTGATCCTGCAATGTCTGTATGATGTACGGTCCCCTCACAATAGGAGCACATGAGATGCAGTGACCCTGTAGTGTCTGTGTGATGTGCAGAATCCTCACAATAGGAGCACATGAGATGCAGTGACCCTGCAGTGCCTGTATGATGTACGGTCCCCTCACAATAGGAGCACATGAGATGTAGTGACCCTGCAGTGTCTGTATGATGTACGGTCCCCTCACAGTAGGAGCACATGACATGTAGTGACCCGTCAGTGTCTGTACGCTTTATGGTCCCCTCACAGTAGGAGCACATAACATGTAGTGACCCGGCAGTGTCTGTATGATGTATGGTCCCCTCACATTAGAAGCACATGAGATGCAGTGACCCTGCAGTGTCTGTATGATGTACGGTCCCCTCACATTAGGAGCACATGAGATGCAGTGACCCAGCAGTGTCTGTATGATGTACGCTCCCCTCACAATAGGAGCACATGAGATGCAGTGAGCCTGTAGTGTCTGTATGATGTACGGTACCCTCACAATAGGAGCACATGTGATGTAGTGACCCTGCAGCGTCTGTATGACGTACGCTCCCCTCACAATTGGAGCTCATGCGATGCAGTGACCCTGAGGTGTCTGTATGACGTACAGTCCCCTCAGAAATGGAGCACATGAGATATAGTGACCTTGCAGTGTCTGTATGATGTACGGTCCCCTCACAATAGGAGCACATGAGATGCAGTGACCCTGCAGTGTCTGTACGCTTTATGGTCCCCTCACAGTAGGAGCACATAACATGTAGTGACCCGGCAGTGTCTGTATGATGTATGGTCCCCTCACATTAGAAGCACATGAGATGCAGTGACCCTGCAGTGTCTGTATGATGTACGGTCCCCTCACATTAGGAGCACATGAGATGCAGTGACCCAGCAGTGTCTGTATGATGTACGCTCCCCTCACAATAGGAGCACATGAGATGCAGTGAGCCTGTAGTGTCTGTATGATGTACGGTACCCTCACAATAGGAGCACATGTGATTTAGTGACCCTGCAGCGTCTGTATGACGTACGCTCCCCTCACAATTGGAGCTCATGCGATGCAGTGACCCTGAAGTGTCTGTATGACGAACAGTCCCCTCAGAAATGGAGCACATAAGATATAGTGACCCTGCAGTGTCTGTATGATGTACGGTCCCCTCACAATAGTAGCACATGAGATGCAGTGACCCTGCAGTGCCTGTACGCTTTACGGTCCCCTCACAGTAGGAGCACATGACATGTAGTGACCCGGCAGTGTCTGTATGATGTACGGTCAACTCACAATAGGAGCACATGAGATGTAGTGACCCTGCAGTGTCTGTATGATGTACGGTCCCCTCACAGTAGGTTCACATGAGATGCAGTGACCCTGCAGTGTCTGTATGATGTACGCTCCCCTCACAGTAGGAGCACGTGAGATGCAGTGTCTGTATGATGTGCGGTCCCCTCACAATTAAAGCACATGAGATGCAGTGACCCTGCAGTGTTTGTATGATGTGCGGTCTCCTCACAATAGGTGCACGAGATGTAGTGACCCTGCAGTGTCTGTATGATGAATGGTCCCCTCACAATAGGAGCACATGAGATGTAGTGACCCTGCTGTGTCTGTATGATGTGCGGTCCCCTCACAATTGGAGCACATACGATGTACTGACCCTGCAGCATCTATATGATGTACGGTACCCTCACAGTAGGAGCACATGAGATACAGTGACCCTGCAGTGTCTGTATGATGTATGGTCCCCTCACAATAGGAGCACATGAGATGCAGTGACCCTGCAGTGTCTGTATGATGTATGGTCCCCTCACAATAGGAGCACATGAGATGTAGTGACCCTGCAGCGTCTGTATGATGTACGGTTCCCTCACAATATGAGCACATGAGATACAGTGACCCTGCAGTGTCTGTATGATGTATGCTCCCATCACAATAGGAGCACATGAAATGCAGTGACCCTGCAGTGTCTGTATGATGTGCTATCCCCTCACAATTAAAGCACATGAGATGCAGTGACCCTGCAGTGTCTGTATGATGTGCGGTCTCCTCACAATAGGTGCACGAGATGTAGTGACCCTGCAGTGTCTGTGTGATGTGCAGACTCCTCACAATAGGAGCACATGAGATGTAGTGACCCTGCTGTGTCTGTATGATGCACGCTCCCCTCACAGTAGGAGCACATGAGATGTACTGACTCTGCAGTGTCTGTATGATGTGCGGTCCCCTCACAATAGGTGCACGAGATGTAGTGACCCTGCAGTGTCTGTATGATGAATGGTCTCCTCACAATAGGAGCACATACGATGTACTGACCCTGCAGCATCTATATGATGTACGGTACCCTCACAGTAGGAGCACATGAGATGCAGTGAACCTGCAGTGTCTGTATGATGTATGGTCCCCTCACAATAGGAGCACATGAGATGCAGTGACCCTGCAGTGTCTGTGTGATGTGCGGACTCCTCACAATAGGAGCACATGAGATGCAGTGACCCTGCAGTGTCTGTATGATGAATAATCCCCTGACAATAGGAGCACATGAGATGCAGTGACCCTGCAGTGTCTGTACGTTGTACGGTCCCCTCACAAAAGGAGCACATGACGTGCAGTGACCCTGCAGTGTCTGTATGATGTACACTTCCCTCAAAATAGGAGCACATGAGATGTAGTGACCCTGCAGTGTCTGTATGATGTGCGGTCCCCTCACAATTGGAGCGCATGAGATGTAGTGACCCTGCTGTGTCTGTATGATGAATGGTCCCCTCACAATAGGAGCACATGAGATGCAGTGACCCTGCAGTGTCTGTATGATGTGCGGTCCCCTCACAATTGGAGCGCATGAGATGTAGTGACCCTGCTGTGTCTGTATGATGAATGGTCCCCTCACAATAGGAGCACATGAGATGCAGTGACCCTGCTGTGTCTGTATGATGTACGGTCCCCTCACAGTAGGAGCACATGAGATGCAGTGACCCTGCAGTGTCTGTATGACGTACGATCCTCTCACAATAGGAGCACATGAGATGTAGTAACAATGCAGTGTCTGTATGATGAACAGTCCCCTCACAGTAGGAGCACATGAGATACAGTGACTGCAGTGTCTGTATGACGTACGGTCTTCTCACATGAGAGCACATGAGATGCAGTGACCCTGCAGTGTCTGTATGATATTCGGTCCCCTCACAAGCACATGAAATGCAGTAACCCTGCAGTGTGTCTGTATGCTGTACGGTTCCCTCACAATATGAGCACATGAGATACAGTGACCCTGCAGTGTCTGTATGATGTACGCTCCCATCACAATAGGAGCACATGAAATGCAGTGACCCTGCAGTGTCTGTATGATGTGCTATCCCCTCACAATTAAAGCACATGAGATGCAGTGACCCTGCAGTGTCTGTATGATGTGCGGTCTCCTCACAATAGGTGCACGAGATGTAGTGACCCTGCAGTGTCTGTGTGATGTGCAGACTCCTCACAATAGGAGCACATGAGATGTAGTGACCCTGCTGTGTCTGTATGATGCACGCTCCCCTCACAGTAGGAGCACATGAGATGTACTGACTCTGCAGTGTATGTATGATGTGCGGTCCCCTCACAATTGGAGCACATACGATGTACTGACCCTGCAGCATCTATATGATGTACGGTACCCTCACAGTAGGAGCACATGAGATGCAGTGACCCTGCAGTGTCTGTATGATGTATGGTCCCCTCACAATAGGAGCACATGAGATGCAGTGACCCTGCAGTGTCTGTATGATGTATGGTCCCCTCACAATAGGAGCACATGAGATGTAGTGACCCTGCAGCGTCTGTATGATGTACACTCCCCTCACAATTGGAACACATGAGATGCAGTGATCCTGCAGTGTCTGTATGATGTACGGTCCCCTCAGAAATGGAGCACATGAGATGTAGTGACCCTGCAGTGTCTGTATGATGAATGTACCCCTCACAATAAGAGCACATAAGATCCAGTGAATCTACAGTGTCTGTATGATGTACGGTCCCCTCACAGTAGGTTCACATGAGAAGCAGTGACCCTGCAGTGTCAGTATGACGTACGGTCTCCTCACAATAGGAGCACATGAGATGTAGTAACCCATGCAGTGTCTGTATGATGTACGGTCCCCTCACAATAGGAGCACATGACAAGCAGTGACCCTGCAGTGTCTGTATGATGTACGCTCCCCTCACAGTAGGAGCACATGAGATGTAATGACCCTGCAGTGTCTGTATGATGTGCGGTCCCCTCACAATTGAAGCACATGAGATGCAGTGACCCTGCAGTGTCTGTATGATGTGTGGTCTCCTCACAATAGGAGCACATGAGATGCAGTGACCCTGCAGTGTCTGTATGATGTGCGGTCTCCTCACAATAGGAGCACATGAGATGAAGTGACCCTGCAGTGTCTGTATGATGTGCGGTCTCCTCACAATAGGAGCACGAGATGTACTGACTCTGCAGTGTCTGTATGATGTACGGTCCCCTCACAATTGGAGCACATGCGATGTAGTGACCCTGCAGCATCTATATGATGTACGGTCCCCTCACAGTAGGAGCACATGAGATGCAGTGACCCTGCAGTGTCTGTATGACGTACGATCCTCTCACAATAGGAGCACATGAGATGTAGTAACAATGCAGTGTCTGTATGATGAACGGTCCCCTCACTGTAGGAGCACATGAGATACAGTGACTGCAGTGTCTGTATGACGTACGGTCTTCTCACATGAGAGCACATGAGATGCATGAGATACAGTGACTGTACTGTCTGTATGATGTACGGTCTTCTCACATAAGAGCACATGAGATGCAGTGACCCTGCAGTGTCTGTATGATATTTGGTCCCCTCACGAGCACATGAAATGCAGTAACCCTGCAGTGTGTCTGTATGCTGTACGGTTCCCTCACAGTATGAGCACATGAGATGCAGTGACCCTGCAGTGTCTGTATGATGTACGCTCCCATCACAATAGGAGCACATGAGATGTAGTGACCCTGCAGTGTCTGTATGATGTACACTCCCCTCACAATTGGGGCACATGAGATGCAGTGATCCTGCAGTGTCTGTATGATGTACGGTCCCCTCAGAAATGGAGCACATGAGATGTAGTGACCCTGCAGTGTCTGTATGATATTTGGTCCCCTCACGAGCACATGAAATGCAGTAACCCTGCAGTGTGTCTGTATGCTGTACGGTTCCCTCACAGTATGAGCACATGAGATGCAGTGACCCTGCAGTGTCTGTATGATGTGTGGTCTCCTCACAATAGGAGCACGAGATGCAGTGACCCTGCAGTGTCTGTATGATGTACGCTCCCATCACAATAGGAGCACATGAGATGTAGTGACCCTGCAGCGTCTGTATGATGTACGCTCACGTCACAATTGGAGCACATGAGATGCAGTGACCCTGCAGTGTCTATATGATTGAATGTACCCCTCACAATAGGATCACATGAGATGCAGTGAATCTGCAGTGTCTGTATGATGTGCGGTCCCCTCACAGTAGGTTCACATGCGATGCAGTGACCCTGCAGTGTCTGTATGATGTACGCTCCCCTCACAGGAACACATAAGATGTAGTGACCCTGCAGTATCTGTATGATGTGCGGTCCCCTTACAATTGAAGCACATGGGATTCAGTGACCCTGCAGTGTCTGTATGATGTGCGGTCTCCTCACAATAGGAGCACGAGATGTAGTGACCCTGCAGTGTCTGTATGATGAATGGTCCCCTCACAATAGGAGCACATGAGATGCAGTGACCCTGCAGTGTCTGTGTGATGTGCAGACTCCTCACAATAGGAGCACATGAGATGTAGTGACCCTGCTGTGTCTGTATGATGCACGCTCCCCTCACAGTAGGAGCACATGAGATGTACTGACCCTGCAGTGTCTGTATGATGTACACTCCCCTCACAATTGGGGCACATGAGATGCAGTGACCCTGCAGTGTCTGTATGATGAATGTACCCCTCACAATAAGAGCACATAAGATCCAGTGACCCTGCAGTGTCCGTATGACGTACGGTCTCCTCACAATAGGAGCACATGAGATGTAGTAACCCATGCAGTGTCTGTATGATGTGCGGTCCCCTCACAATAGGAGCACATGACAAGCAGTGACCCTGCAGTGTCTGTATGATGTACGCTCCCCTCACAGTAGGAGCACATGAGATGTAATGACCCTGCAGTGTCTGTATGATGTGCAGTCCCCTCACAATTGAAGCACATGAGATGCAGTGACCCTGCAGTGTCTGTATGATGTATGGTCCCCTCACAATAGGAGCACATGAGATGCAGTGACCCTGCAGTGTCTGTATGATGTACGGTACCCTCACAATAGGAGCACATGAGATGCAGTGACCCTGCAGTGTGTGTATGATGTATGGTCCCCTCACAATAGGAGCACATGAGATGCAGTGACCCTGCAGTGTCTGTATGATGAATAATCCCCTGACAATAGGAGCACATGAGATGCAGTGACCCTGCAGTGTCTGTATGATGTGCGGTCCCCTCACAATTGGAGCGCATGAGATGTAGTGACCCTGCTGTGTCTGTATGATGAATGGTCCCCTCACAATAGGAGCACATGAGATGCAGTGACCCTGCTGTGTCTGTATGATGTACGGTTCCCTCACAATATGAGCACATGAGATACAGTGACCCTGCAGTGTCTGTATGATGTATGCTCCCATCACAATAGGAGCACATGAAATGCAGTGACCCTGCTGTGTCTGTATGATGTGCTATCCCCTCACAATTAAAGCACATGAGATGCAGTGACCCTGCAGTGTCTGTATGATGTGCGGTCTCCTCACAATAGGTGCACGAGATGTAGTGACCCTGCAGTGTCTGTGTGATGTGCAGACTCCTCACAATAGGAGCACATGAGATGTAGTGACCCTGCTGTGTCTGTATGATGCACGCTCCCCTCACAGTAGGAGCACATGAGATGTACTGACTCTGCAGTGTCTGTATGATGTGCGGTCCCCTCACAATTGGAGCACATACGATGTACTGACCCTGCAGCATCTATATGATGTACGGTACCCTCACAGTAGGAGCACATGAGATGCAGTGACCCTGCAGTGTCTGTATGATGTATGGTCCCCTCACAATAGGAGCACATGAGATGCAGTGACCCTGCAGTGTCTGTATGATGTATGGTCCCCTCACAATAGGAGCACATAAGATCCAGTGAATCTACATTGTCTGTATGATGTACGGTCCCCTCACAGTAGGTTCACATGAGAAGCAGTGACCCTGCAGTGTCAGTATGACGTACGGTCTCCTCACAATAGGAGCACATGAGATGTAGTAACCCATGCAGTGTCTGTATGATGTGCGGTCCCCTCACAATAGGAGCACATGACAAGCAGTGACCCTGCAGTGTCTGTATGATGTACGCTCCCCTCACAGTAGGAGCACATGAGATGTAATGACCCTGCAGTGTCTGTATGATGTGCGGTCCCCTCACAATAGGAGCACATGAGATGTAGTGACCCTGCAGTGTCTGTATGATGTACGCTCCCATCACAATAGGAGCACATGAGATGTAGTGACCCTGCAGCGTCTGTATGATGTACGCTCACATCACAATTGGAGCACATGAGATGTTGTGACCCTGCAGCGTCTGTATGATGTACGCTCACGTCACAATTGGAGCACATGAGATGCAGTGACCCTGCAGTGTCTGTATGATGTACGGTCCCCTCAGAAATAGAGCACATGAGATGTAGTCACCCTGCAGTGTCTATATGATTGAATGTACCCCTCACAATAGGATCACATGAGATGCAGTGAATCTGCAGTGTCTGTATGATGTACGGTCCCCTCACAGTAGGTTCATATGAGATACAGTGACCCTGCAGTGTCAGTATGACGTACGGTCTCCTCACAATAGGAGCACATGAGATGTAGTAACCCTGCAGTGTCTGTATGATGTATGGTCCCCTCACAGTAGGAGCACATGAGATGTAGTGACCCTGCAGTGTCTGTATGATGTGCGGTCCCCTCACAATAGGAGCACATGAGATGCAGTGACCCTGCAGTGTCTATTATTAATGTACCATTCACAATAAGAGCACATTAGATGCAGTGAATCTGCAGTGTCTGTATGATGTACGGTCCCCTCACAGTAGGTTCACATAAGATGCAGTGACCCTGCAGTGTCAGTATGACTTAAGGTCTCTTCACAATAGGAGCACATGAGATGTAGTAACCCTGCAGTGTCTGTATGATGTATGGTCCCCTCACAATAGGAGAACATGACAAGCAGTGACCCTGCAGTGTCTGTATGATATACGCTCCCCTCGCAGTATGAGCACATGAGATGTAATGACCCTGCAGTGTCTGTGTGATGTGCGGACTCCTCACAATAGGAGCACATGAGATGCAGTGACCCTGCAGTATCTGTATGATGTACGGTCCCCTCACAATAGGAGCACGAGATGTAGTGACCCTGCAGTGTCTGATGAATGGTCCCCTCACAATAGGAGCACATGAGATGCAGTGACCCTGCAGTGTCTGTACGTACGTTGTACGGTCCCCTTCCAAAAGGAGCACGTGACATACAGTGACCCTGCAGTGTCTGTATGATGTACGCTCCCCTCACAATAAGAGCACATGAGATGCAGTGACCCTGCTGTGTCTGTATGATGTACGGTCCCCTCACAATAGGAGCACATGAGGTGTAGTGACCCTGCAGTGTCTATAATGTGTGATCTCCTCACAATAGGAGCACATGAGATGCAGTGACCCTGCAGTGTCTGTATGATGAATGGTCCCCTCACAATAGGAGCACATGAGATGTAGTAACAATGCAGTGTCTGTATGATGAACGGTCCCCTCACAGTAGGAGCACATGAGATGCAGTGTCTGTATGACGTACGGTCCTCTCACAATAGGAGCACATGAGATGCAGTGACCCTGCAGTGTCTGTATGATATTCTGTCCCCTCACGAGCACATGAGATGCAGTAACCCTGCAGTGTGTCTGTATGATGTACGGTCCCCTCACAATAGGAGCACATGAGATGCAGTGACCCTGCAGTGTCTGTATGATGCATGGTCCCCTCACAAAAGGAGTACATGAGATGTAGTGACCCTGCAGTGTCTGTATGATGTACGGTCCCCACGCAATAGGAGCACATGAGATGTAGTGACCCTGCAGTGTCTGTATGATGTACGGTCCCCACGCAATAGGAGCACATGAGATGTAGTGACCCTGCAGCGTCTGTAAGATGTACGCTCCCCTCACAATTGGAGCACATGAGATGTAGTGACCCTGCTGTGTCTGTATGATGTACGGTCCCCTCACAATAGGAGCACATGAGATGCAGTGACCATGCAGTGTCTCTATGATGTACGGTCCCCTCACAATAGGAGCACATGAGATGTAGTCACCATGCAGTGTCTATATGATTGAATGTACCCCTCACAATAGCATCACATGAGATGCAGTGAATTTGCTGTGTCTGTATGATGTACGGTCCACTCGCAGTAGGTTCACATGAGATGCAGTGACCCTGCAGTGTCAGTATGACATACAGTCTCCTCACAATAGGAGCACATGAGATGTAGTAACCCTGCAGTGTCTGTATGATGTACCCTCCCCTCACAGTAGGAGCACATGAGATGTAGTGACCCTGCATTGTTTGTACGATGTGCGGTCCCCTCACAATTGAAGCACATGAGATGCAGTGACCCTGCATTGTCTGTATGATGTGCGGTCTCCTCACAATAGGAACACATAATGTAGTGACCCTGCAGTGTCTGTATGATGAATGGTCCACTCACAATAGGAGCACATGAGATGCAATGACCCTGCAGTGTCATTACCTTGTACGGTCCCCTCACAAAAGGAGCACATGAGATGTAGTGACCCTGCAGTGTCTGTATGATGTACGCTCCCCTCACAATAGGAGCACATGCGACGTAGTGACCCTGCAGCATCTATATGATGTACACTCCCCTCACAGTAGGAGCACATGAGATGCAGTGACCCTGCAGTGTCTGTATGACGTACGATCCTCTCACAATAGGAGCACATGAGATGTAGTAACAATGCAGTGTCTGTATGATGTACGCTCCCCTCACAATAGGAGCACATGCGATGTAGTGACCCTGCAGCATCTATATGATGTACGGTCCCCTCACAGTAGGAGCACATGAGATGCAGTGACTGCAGTGTCTGTATGACTTACGGTCCTCTCACAATAGGAGCACATGAGATGCAGTGACCCTGCAGTGTGTCTGTATGATGTACGGTCTCCTCACAATATGAGCACATGAGATGCAGTGACCCTGCAGTGTCTGTATGATGTATGGTCACCTCACAAAAGGAGCACATGACATGTAGTGACCCTGCAGTGTCTGTATGATGTACGGTCCCCTTACAATTGAAGCACATGAGATGCAGTGACCCTGCAGTGTCTGTATGATGTAAGGTCCCCTCAGAAATAGAGCACATGAGATGTAGTGTCCCTGCAGTGTCTGTATGATGTACGGTCCCCTCAGACATAGAGCACATGAGATGTAGTGACCCTGCAGTGTCTGTATGATGTACGGTCCCCTCACAATAGGAGCACATGAGATGTAGTGACCCTGCAGTGTTTATATGATGTGCGGTCCCCTCACAATTGAAGCACATGAGATGCAGTGACCCTGCAGTGTCTGTATGATGTGCGGTCTCTTCACAATAGGAACACATGAGATGTACTGACCCTGCAGTGTCCGTATGATGTGCGTTCCCCTCACAATTGGAGCACATGCGATGTAGTGAACCTGCAGCATCTATATGATGTACGGTCCCCTCACAGTAGGAGCACATGAGATGCAGTGACTGCAGTGTCTGTATGATGTACGGTCCTCTCACAATAGGAGCACATGACATGCAGTGCCCCTGCAGTGTCTGTATAATGTACTCTCCCCTCACAATAGGAGCACATGAGATGCAGTGACCCTGCAGTGTCTGTATGATGTATGGTCCCCTCACAATAGGAGCACATGAGATGTACTGACCCTGCAGTGTCTGTATGATGTACGGTCCCCTCACAATAGGAGCACATGCGATGTAGTGACCCTGCAGCATCTATATGATGTACGGTCCCCTCACAGTAGGAGCACATGAGATGCAGTGTCTGTATGATGTACGGTCCTCTCACAATAGAAGCACATGACATGCAGTGCCCCTGCAGTGTCTGTATGATGTACGCTCCCTTCACAATAGGAGCACATGAGATGTAGTGACCCTGCAGTGTCTGTATGATGTACGGTCCCCTCACAATAGGAGCACATGAGATGTAGTGACGCTGCAGCGTCTGTATGATGTACGCTCCCCTCACTATTGGAGCACATGAGATGCAGTGACCCTGCACTGTCTGTATGATGAATGTACCCCTCACAATAAGAGCACATGAGATGCAGTGAATCTGCAGTGTCTGTATGATGTACGGTTCCCTCACAGTAGGTTCACATGAGATGCAGTGACCCTGCAGTGTCAGTATGAAGTACGGTCTCCTCACAATAGGAGCACATGAGATGTAGTAACCCTGCAGTGTCTGTATGATGTACGGTCCCCTTACAATAGGAGCACATGACAACCAGTGACCCTGCAGTGTCTTTATGATGTGCGGTCTCCTCGCAATAGGAGCACGAGATGTAGTGACCCTGCAGTGTCTGTATAATGAATGGTCCCCTCACAATAGGAGCACATGAGATGCAGTGACCCTGCAGGGTCTGTGTGATGTGCGGACTCCTCACTGAAGGAGCACTTGAGATGAAGTGACCCTGCAGTGTCTATATAATGTGCGGTCTCCTCACAATAGGAGCACGAGATTTAGTGACCCTGCAGTGTCTGTATGATGAATGGTCCCCTCACAATAGGAGCACGAGATGCAGTGACCCTGCAGGGTCTGTGTGATGTGCAGACTCCTCACAATTGGAGCACATGAGATGTACTGACCCTGCAGCATCTGTATGATGTACGGTCCCCTCACAGTAGGAGCACCTGAGATGCAGTGACTGCAGTGTCTGTACGTTGTATGGTCCCCTCACAAAAGGAGCACATGACATGCAGTGACCCTGCAGCGTCTGTATGATGTACGCTCCCCTCACAATAGGAGCACATGAGATGTAGTGACCCTGCAGTGTCTGTATGATGTATAGTCTCCTCACAATAGGACCACATGATATGCAGTGACACTGCAGCGTCTGTATGATGTGCGGTCCCCTCACAATGGGAGCACATGCGATGTAGTGACCCTGCAGCATCTATATGATGTACGGTCCCCTCACAGTAGGAGCACATGAGATGCAGTGACTGCAGTGTCTGTACGTTGTACGGTCCCCTCACAAAAGGAGCACATGACATGCAGTGACCCTGCAGCGTCTGTATGATGTACGCTCCCCTCACAATAGGAGCACATGCGACGTAGTGACCCTGCAGCATCTATATGATGTACACTCCCCTCACAGTAGGAGCACATGAGATGCAGTGACCCTGCAGTGTCTGTATGACGTACGATCCTCTCACAATAGGAGCACATGAGATGTAGTAACAATGCAGTGTCTGTATGATGAACGGTCCCCTCACAGTAGGAGCACATGAGATGCAGTGACTGCAGTGTCTGTATGACTTACGGTCCTCTCACAATAGGAGCACATGAGATGCAGTGACCCTGCAGTGTGTCTGTATGATGTACGGTCCCCTCACAATATGAGCACATGAGATGCAGTGACCCTGCAGTGTCTGTATGATGTATGGTCACCTCACAAAAGGAGCACATGACATGTAGTGACCCTGCAGTGTCTGTATGATGTACGGTCCCCTTACAATTGAAGCACATGAGATGCAGTGACCCTGCAGTGTCTGTATGATGTAAGGTCCCCTCAGAAATAGAGCACATGAGATGTAGTGTCCCTGCAGTGTCTGTATGATGTACGGTCCCCTCAGACATAGAGCACATGAGATGTAGTGACCCTGCAGTGTCTGTATGATGTACGGTCCCCTCACAATAGGAGCACATGAGATGTAGTGACCCTGCAGTGTTTATATGATGTGCGGTCCCCTCACAATTGAAGCACATGAGATGCAGTGACCCTGCAGTGTCTGTATGATGTGCGGTCTCTTCACAATAGGAACACATGAGATGTACTGACCCTGCAGTGTCCGTATGATGTGCGTTCCCCTCACAATTGGAGCACATGCGATGTAGTGAACCTGCAGCATCTATATGATGTACGGTCCCCTCACAGTAGGAGCACATGAGATGCAGTGACTGCAGTGTCTGTATGATGTACGGTCCTCTCACAATAGGAGCACATGACATGCAGTGCCCCTGCAGTGTCTGTATGATGTACTCTCCCCTCACAATAGGAGCACATGAGATGCAGTGACCCTGCAGTGTCTGTATGATGTATGGTCCCCTCACAATAGGAGCACATGAGATGTACTGACCCTGCAGTGTCTGTATGATGTACGGTCCCCTCACAATAGGAGCACATGCGATGTAGTGACCCTGCAGCATCTATATGATGTACGGTCCCCTCACAGTAGGAGCACATGAGATGCAGTGTCTGTATGATGTACGGTCCTCTCACAATAGAAGCACATGACATGCAGTGCCCCTGCAGTGTCTGTATGATGTACGCTCCCTTCACAATAGGAGCACATGAGATGTAGTGACCCTGCAGTGTCTGTATGATGTACGGTCCCCTCACAATAGGAGCACATGAGATGTAGTGACGCTGCAGCGTCTGTATGATGTACGCTCCCCTCACTATTGGAGCACATGAGATGCAGTGACCCTGCACTGTCTGTATGATGAATGTACCCCTCACAATAAGAGCACATGAGATGCAGTGAATCTGCAGTGTCTGTATGATGTACGGTTCCCTCACAGTAGGTTCACATGAGATGCAGTGACCCTGCAGTGTCAGTATGAAGTACGGTCTCCTCACAATAGGAGCACATGAGATGTAGTAACCCTGCAGTGTCTGTATGATGTACGGTCCCCTTACAATAGGAGCACATGACAACCAGTGACCCTGCAGTGTCTTTATGATGTGCGGTCTCCTCGCAATAGGAGCACGAGATGTAGTGACCCTGCAGTGTCTGTATAATGAATGGTCCCCTCACAATAGGAGCACATGAGATGCAGTGACCCTGCAGGGTCTGTGTGATGTGCGGACTCCTCACAGAAGGAGCACTTGAGATGAAGTGACCCTGCAGTGTCTATATAATGTGCGGTCTCCTCACAATAGGAGCACGAGATTTAGTGACCCTGCAGTGTCTGTATAATGAATGGTCCCCTCACAATAGGAGCACGAGATGCAGTGACCCTGCAGGGTCTGTGTGATGTGCAGACTCCTCACAATTGGAGCACATGAGATGTACTGACCCTGCAGCATCTGTATGATGTACGGTCCCCTCACAGTAGGAGCACCTGAGATGCAGTGACTGCAGTGTCTGTATGTTGTACGGTCCCCTCACAAAAGGAGCACATGACATGCAGTGACCCTGCAGCGTCTGTATGATGTACGCTCCCCTCACAATAGGAGCACATGAGATGTAGTGACCCTGCAGTGTCTGTATGATGTATAGTCTCCTCACAATAGGACCACATGATATGCAGTGACACTGCAGCGTCTGTATGATGTGCGGTCCCCTCACAATGGGAGCACATGCGATGTAGTGACCCTGCAGCATCTATATGATGTACGGTCCCCTCACAGTAGGAGCACATGAGATGCAGTGACTGCAGTGTCTGTACGTTGTACGGTCCCCTCACAAAAGGAGCACATGACATGCAGTGTCTGTATGATGTACTCTCCCCTCACAATAGAAGCACATGAGATGTAGTGACCCTGCATTGTCTGTATGATGTACGGTCCCCTCACAATAGGAGCACATGAGATGTAGTGACCCTGCATTGTCTGTATGATGTACGGTCCCCTCACAATAGGAGCACATGAGGTGTAGTGACCCTGCAGTGTCTTTGATGTGCGGTCTTCTCACAATTGGAGCACATGCGATGCAGTGACCCTGCGGTGTCTGTATGATGAATGGTCCCCTCACAAAAGGAGCACGACATGCAGTGACCCTGCAGCGTCTGTATGATGTACGCTCCCTTCACAATAGGAGCACATGAGATGTAGTGACCCTGCAGTGTCTGTATGATGTACGGTCCCCTCACAATAGAAGCACATGAGATGTAGTGACCCTGCATTGTCTGTATGATGTACGGTCCCCTCACAATAGGAGCACATGAGGTGTAGTGACCCTGCAGTGTCTTTGATGTGCGGTCTTCTCACAATTGGAGCACATGCGATGCAGTGACCCTGCGGTGTCTGTATGATGAATGGTCCCCTCACAAAAGGAGCACGACATGCAGTGACCCTGCAGCGTCTGTATGATGTACGCTCCCTTCACAATAGGAGCACATGAGATGTAGTGACCCTGCAGTGTCTGTATGATGTACGGTCCCCTCACATTAGGAGCACATGAGATGCAGTGACCCAGCAGTGTCTGTATGATGTACGCTCCCCTCACAATAGGAGCACATGAGATGCAGTGAGCCTGTAGTGTCTGTATGATGTACGGTACCCTCACAATAGGAGCACATGTGATGTAGTGACCCTGCAGCGTCTGTATGACGTACGCTCCCCTCACAATTGGAGCTCATGCGATGCAGTGACCCTGAGGTGTCTGTATGACGTACAGTCCCCTCAGAAATGGAGCACATGAGATATAGTGACCTTGCAGTGTCTGTATGATGTACGGTCCCCTCACAATAGGAGCACATGAGATGCAGTGACCCTGCAGTGTCTGTACGCTTTATGGTCCCCTCACAGTAGGAGCACATAACATGTAGTGACCCGGCAGTGTCTGTATGATGTATGGTCCCCTCACATTAGAAGCACATGAGATGCAGTGACCCTGCAGTGTCTGTATGATGTACGGTCCCCTCACATTAGGAGCACATGAGATGCAGTGACCCAGCAGTGTCTGTATGATGTACGCTCCCCTCACAATAGGAGCACATGAGATGCAGTGAGCCTGTAGTGTCTGTATGATGTACGGTACCCTCACAATAGGAGCACATGTGATTTAGTGACCCTGCAGCGTCTGTATGACGTACGCTCCCCTCACAATTGGAGCTCATGCGATGCAGTGACCCTGAAGTGTCTGTATGACGAACAGTCCCCTCAGAAATGGAGCACATAAGATATAGTGACCCTGCAGTGTCTGTATGATGTACGGTCCCCTCACAATAGTAGCACATGAGATGCAGTGACCCTGCAGTGCCTGTACGCTTTACGGTCCCCTCACAGTAGGAGCACATGACATGTAGTGACCCGGCAGTGTCTGTATGATGTACGGTCAACTCACAATAGGAGCACATGAGATGTAGTGACCCTGCAGTGTCTGTATGATGTACGGTCCCCTCACAGTAGGTTCACATGAGATGCAGTGACCCTGCAGTGTCTGTATGATGTACGCTCCCCTCACAGTAGGAGCACGTGAGATGCAGTGTCTGTATGATGTGCGGTCCCCTCACAATTAAAGCACATGAGATGCAGTGACCCTGCAGTGTTTGTATGATGTGCGGTCTCCTCACAATAGGTGCACGAGATGTAGTGACCCTGCAGTGTCTGTATGATGAATGGTCCCCTCACAATAGGAGCACATGAGATGTAGTGACCCTGCTGTGTCTGTATGATGTGCGGTCCCCTCACAATTGGAGCACATACGATGTACTGACCCTGCAGCATCTATATGATGTACGGTACCCTCACAGTAGGAGCACATGAGATACAGTGACCCTGCAGTGTCTGTATGATGTATGGTCCCCTCACAATAGGAGCACATGAGATGCAGTGACCCTGCAGTGTCTGTATGATGTATGGTCCCCTCACAATAGGAGCACATGAGATGTAGTGACCCTGCAGCGTCTGTATGATGTACGGTTCCCTCACAATATGAGCACATGAGATACAGTGACCCTGCAGTGTCTGTATGATGTATGCTCCCATCACAATAGGAGCACATGAAATGCAGTGACCCTGCAGTGTCTGTATGATGTGCTATCCCCTCACAATTAAAGCACATGAGATGCAGTGACCCTGCAGTGTCTGTATGATGTGCGGTCTCACAATAGGTGCACGAGATGTAGTGACCCTGCAGTGTCTGTGTGATGTGCAGACTCCTCACAATAGGAGCACATGAGATGTAGTGACCCTGCTGTGTCTGTATGATGCACGCTCCCCTCACAGTAGGAGCACATGAGATGTACTGACTCTGCAGTGTCTGTATGATGTGCGGTCCCCTCACAATAGGTGCACGAGATGTAGTGACCCTGCAGTGTCTGTATGATGAATGGTCCCCTCACAATAGGAGCACATACGATGTACTGACCCTGCAGCATCTATATGATGTACGGTACCCTCACAGTAGGAGCACATGAGATGCAGTGAACCTGCAGTGTCTGTATGATGTATGGTCCCCTCACAATAGGAGCACATGAGATGCAGTGACCCTGCAGTGTCTGTGTGATGTGCGGACTCCTCACAATAGGAGCACATGAGATGCAGTGACCCTGCAGTGTCTGTATGATGAATAATCCCCTGACAATAGGAGCACATGAGATGCAGTGACCCTGCAGTGTCTGTACGTTGTACGGTCCCCTCACAAAAGGAGCACATGACGTGCAGTGACCCTGCAGTGTCTGTATGATGTACACTTCCCTCAAAATAGGAGCACATGAGATGTAGTGACCCTGCAGTGTCTGTATGATGTGCGGTCCCCTCACAATTGGAGCGCATGAGATGTAGTGACCCTGCTGTGTCTGTATGATGAATGGTCCCCTCACAATAGGAGCACATGAGATGCAGTGACCCTGCAGTGTCTGTATGATGTGCGGTCCCCTCACAATTGGAGCGCATGAGATGTAGTGACCCTGCTGTGTCTGTATGATGAATGGTCCCCTCACAATAGGAGCACATGAGATGCAGTGACCCTGCTGTGTCTGTATGATGTACGGTCCCCTCACAGTAGGAGCACATGAGATGCAGTGACCCTGCAGTGTCTGTATGACGTACGATCCTCTCACAATAGGAGCACATGAGATGTAGTAACAATGCAGTGTCTGTATGATGAACAGTCCCCTCACAGTAGGAGCACATGAGATACAGTGACTGCAGTGTCTGTATGACGTACGGTCTTCTCACATGAGAGCACATGAGATGCAGTGACCCTGCAGTGTCTGTATGATATTCGGTCCCCTCACAAGCACATGAAATGCAGTAACCCTGCAGTGTGTCTGTATGCTGTACGGTTCCCTCACAATATGAGCACATGAGATACAGTGACCCTGCAGTGTCTGTATGATGTACGCTCCCATCACAATAGGAGCACATGAAATGCAGTGACCCTGCAGTGTCTGTATGATGTGCTATCCCCTCACAATTAAAGCACATGAGATGCAGTGACCCTGCAGTGTCTGTATGATGTGCGGTCTCCTCACAATAGGTGCACGAGATGTAGTGACCCTGCAGTGTCTGTGTGATGTGCAGACTCCTCACAATAGGAGCACATGAGATGTAGTGACCCTGCTGTGTCTGTATGATGCACGCTCCCCTCACAGTAGGAGCACATGAGATGTACTGACTCTGCAGTGTATGTATGATGTGCGGTCCCCTCACAATTGGAGCACATACGATGTACTGACCCTGCAGCATCTATATGATGTACGGTACCCTCACAGTAGGAGCACATGAGATGCAGTGACCCTGCAGTGTCTGTATGATGTATGGTCCCCTCACAATAGGAGCACATGAGATGCAGTGACCCTGCAGTGTCTGTATGATGTATGGTCCCCTCACAATAGGAGCACATGAGATGTAGTGACCCTGCAGCGTCTGTATGATGTACACTCCCCTCACAATTGGAGCACATGAGATGCAGTGATCCTGCAGTGTCTGTATGATGTACGGTCCCCTCAGAAATGGAGCACATGAGATGTAGTGACCCTGCAGTGTCTGTATGATGAATGTACCCCTCACAATAAGAGCACATAAGATCCAGTGAATCTACAGTGTCTGTATGATGTACGGTCCCCTCACAGTAGGTTCACATGAGAAGCAGTGACCCTGCAGTGTCAGTATGACGTACGGTCTCCTCACAATAGGAGCACATGAGATGTAGTAACCCATGCAGTGTCTGTATGATGTACGGTCCCCTCACAATAGGAGCACATGACAAGCAGTGACCCTGCAGTGTCTGTATGATGTACGCTCCCCTCACAGTAGGAGCACATGAGATGTAATGACCCTGCAGTGTCTGTATGATGTGCGGTCCCCTCACAATTGAAGCACATGAGATGCAGTGACCCTGCAGTGTCTGTATGATGTGTGGTCTCCTCACAATAGGAGCACATGAGATGCAGTGACCCTGCAGTGTCTGTATGATGTGCGGTCTCCTCACAATAGGAGCACATGAGATGAAGTGACCCTGCAGTGTCTGTATGATGTGCGGTCTCCTCACAATAGGAGCACGAGATGTACTGACTCTGCAGTGTCTGTATGATGTACGGTCCCCTCACAATTGGAGCACATGCGATGTAGTGACCCTGCAGCATCTATATGATGTACGGTCCCCTCACAGTAGGAGCACATGAGATGCAGTGACCCTGCAGTGTCTGTATGACGTACGATCCTCTCACAATAGGAGCACATGAGATGTAGTAACAATGCAGTGTCTGTATGATGAACGGTCCCCTCACTGTAGGAGCACATGAGATACAGTGACTGCAGTGTCTGTATGACGTACGGTCTTCTCACATGAGAGCACATGAGATGCATGAGATACAGTGACTGTACTGTCTGTATGATGTACGGTCTTCTCACATAAGAGCACATGAGATGCAGTGACCCTGCAGTGTCTGTATGATATTTGGTCCCCTCACGAGCACATGAAATGCAGTAACCCTGCAGTGTGTCTGTATGCTGTACGGTTCCCTCACAGTATGAGCACATGAGATGCAGTGACCCTGCAGTGTCTGTATGATGTACGCTCCCATCACAATAGGAGCACATGAGATGTAGTGACCCTGCAGTGTCTGTATGATGTACACTCCCCTCACAATTGGGGCACATGAGATGCAGTGATCCTGCAGTGTCTGTATGATGTACGGTCCCCTCAGAAATGGAGCACATGAGATGTAGTGACCCTGCAGTGTCTGTATGATATTTGGTCCCCTCACGAGCACATGAAATGCAGTAACCCTGCAGTGTGTCTGTATGCTGTACGGTTCCCTCACAGTATGAGCACATGAGATGCAGTGACCCTGCAGTGTCTGTATGATGTGTGGTCTCCTCACAATAGGAGCACGAGATGCAGTGACCCTGCAGTGTCTGTATGATGTACGCTCCCATCACAATAGGAGCACATGAGATGTAGTGACCCTGCAGCGTCTGTATGATGTACGCTCACGTCACAATTGGAGCACATGAGATGCAGTGACCCTGCAGTGTCTATATGATTGAATGTACCCCTCACAATAGGATCACATGAGATGCAGTGAATCTGCAGTGTCTGTATGATGTGCGGTCCCCTCACAGTAGGTTCACATGCGATGCAGTGACCCTGCAGTGTCTGTATGATGTACGCTCCCCTCACAGGAACACATAAGATGTAGTGACCCTGCAGTATCTGTATGATGTGCGGTCCCCTTACAATTGAAGCACATGGGATTCAGTGACCCTGCAGTGTCTGTATGATGTGCGGTCTCCTCACAATAGGAGCACGAGATGTAGTGACCCTGCAGTGTCTGTATGATGAATGGTCCCCTCACAATAGGAGCACATGAGATGCAGTGACCCTGCAGTGTCTGTGTGATGTGCAGACTCCTCACAATAGGAGCACATGAGATGTAGTGACCCTGCTGTGTCTGTATGATGCACGCTCCCCTCACAGTAGGAGCACATGAGATGTACTGACCCTGCAGTGTCTGTATGATGTACACTCCCCTCACAATTGGGGCACATGAGATGCAGTGACCCTGCAGTGTCTGTATGATGAATGTACCCCTCACAATAAGAGCACATAAGATCCAGTGACCCTGCAGTGTCCGTATGACGTACGGTCTCCTCACAATAGGAGCACATGAGATGTAGTAACCCATGCAGTGTCTGTATGATGTGCGGTCCCCTCACAATAGGAGCACATGACAAGCAGTGACCCTGCAGTGTCTGTATGATGTACGCTCCCCTCACAGTAGGAGCACATGAGATGTAATGACCCTGCAGTGTCTGTATGATGTGCAGTCCCCTCACAATTGAAGCACATGAGATGCAGTGACCCTGCAGTGTCTGTATGATGTATGGTCCCCTCACAATAGGAGCACATGAGATGCAGTGACCCTGCAGTGTCTGTATGATGTACGGTACCCTCACAATAGGAGCACATGAGATGCAGTGACCCTGCAGTGTGTGTATGATGTATGGTCCCCTCACAATAGGAGCACATGAGATGCAGTGACCCTGCAGTGTCTGTATGATGAATAATCCCCTGACAATAGGAGCACATGAGATGCAGTGACCCTGCAGTGTCTGTATGATGTGCGGTCCCCTCACAATTGGAGCGCATGAGATGTAGTGACCCTGCTGTGTCTGTATGATGAATGGTCCCCTCACAATAGGAGCACATGAGATGCAGTGACCCTGCTGTGTCTGTATGATGTACGGTTCCCTCACAATATGAGCACATGAGATACAGTGACCCTGCAGTGTCTGTATGATGTATGCTCCCATCACAATAGGAGCACATGAAATGCAGTGACCCTGCTGTGTCTGTATGATGTGCTATCCCCTCACAATTAAAGCACATGAGATGCAGTGACCCTGCAGTGTCTGTATGATGTGCGGTCTCCTCACAATAGGTGCACGAGATGTAGTGACCCTGCAGTGTCTGTGTGATGTGCAGACTCCTCACAATAGGAGCACATGAGATGTAGTGACCCTGCTGTGTCTGTATGATGCACGCTCCCCTCACAGTAGGAGCACATGAGATGTACTGACTCTGCAGTGTCTGTATGATGTGCGGTCCCCTCACAATTGGAGCACATACGATGTACTGACCCTGCAGCATCTATATGATGTACGGTACCCTCACAGTAGGAGCACATGAGATGCAGTGACCCTGCAGTGTCTGTATGATGTATGGTCCCCTCACAATAGGAGCACATGAGATGCAGTGACCCTGCAGTGTCTGTATGATGTATGGTCCCCTCACAATAGGAGCACATAAGATCCAGTGAATCTACATTGTCTGTATGATGTACGGTCCCCTCACAGTAGGTTCACATGAGAAGCAGTGACCCTGCAGTGTCAGTATGACGTACGGTCTCCTCACAATAGGAGCACATGAGATGTAGTAACCCATGCAGTGTCTGTATGATGTGCGGTCCCCTCACAATAGGAGCACATGACAAGCAGTGACCCTGCAGTGTCTGTATGATGTACGCTCCCCTCACAGTAGGAGCACATGAGATGTAATGACCCTGCAGTGTCTGTATGATGTGCGGTCCCCTCACAATTGAAGCACATGAGATGCAGTGACCCTGCAGTGTCTGTATGATGTGTGGTCTCCTCACAATAGGAGCACATGAGATGCAGTGACCCTGCAGTGTCTGTATGATGTGCGGTCTCCTCACAATAGGAGCACATGAGATGAAGTGACCCTGCAGTGTCTGTATGATGTGCGGTCTCCTCACAATAGGAGCACGAGATGTACTGACTCTGCAGTGTCTGTATGATGTACGGTCCCCTCACAATTGGAGCACATGCGATGTAGTGACCCTGCAGCATCTATATGATGTACGGTCCCCTCACAGTAGGAGCACATGAGATGCAGTGACCCTGCAGTGTCTGTATGACGTACGATCCTCTCACAATAGGAGCACATGAGATGTAGTAACAATGCAGTGTCTGTATGATGAACGGTCCCCTCACTGTAGGAGCACATGAGATACAGTGACTGCAGTGTCTGTATGACGTACGGTCTTCTCACATGAGAGCACATGAGATGCATGAGATACAGTGACTGCACTGTCTGTATGATGTACGGTCTTCTCACATAAGAGCACATGAGATGCAGTGACCCTGCAGTGTCTGTATGACATTTGGTCCCCTCACGAGCACATGAAATGCAGTAACCCTGCAGTGTGTCTGTATGCTGTACGGTTCCCTCACAGTATGAGCACATGAGATGCAGTGACCCTGCAGTGTCTCTATGATGTACGCTCCCATCACAATAGGAGCACATGAGATGTAGTGACCCTGCAGCGTCTGTATGATGTACGCTCACATCACAATTGGAGCACATGAGATGTTGTGACCCTGCAGCGTCTGTATGATGTACGCTCACGTCACAATTGGAGCACATGAGATGCAGTGACCCTGCAGTGTCTGTATGATGTACGGTCCCCTCAGAAATAGAGCACATGAGATGTAGTCACCCTGCAGTGTCTATATGATTGAATGTACCCCTCACAATAGGATCACATGAGATGCAGTGAATCTGCAGTGTCTGTATGATGTACGGTCCCCTCACAGTAGGTTCATATGAGATACAGTGACCCTGCAGTGTCAGTATGACATACGGTCTCCTCACAATAGGAGCACATGAGATGTAGTAACCCTGCAGTGTCTGTATGATGTATGGTCCCCTCACAGTAGGAGCACATGAGATGTAGTGACCCTGCAGTGTCTGTATGATGTGCGGTCCCCTCACAATAGGAGCACATGAGATGCAGTGACCCTGCAGTGTCTATTATTAATGTACCATTCACAATAAGAGCACATTAGATGCAGTGAATCTGCAGTGTCTGTATGATGTACGGTCCCCTCACAGTAGGTTCACATAAGATGCAGTGACCCTGCAGTGTCAGTATGACTTAAGGTCTCTTCACAATAGGAGCACATGAGATGTAGTAACCCTGCAGTGTCTGTATGATGTATGGTCCCCTCACAATAGGAGAACATGACAAGCAGTGACCCTGCAGTGTCTGTATGATATACGCTCCCCTCGCAGTATGAGCACATGAGATGTAATGACCCTGCAGTGTCTGTGTGATGTGCGGACTCCTCACAATAGGAGCACATGAGATGCAGTGACCCTGCAGTATCTGTATGATGTACGGTCCCCTCACAATAGGAGCACGAGATGTAGTGACCCTGCAGTGTCTGATGAATGGTCCCCTCACAATAGGAGCACATGAGATGTAGTGACCCTGCTGTGTCTGTATGATGTACGGTCCCCTCACAATAGGAGTACATGAGATGGAGTGACCATGCAGTGTCTCTATGATGTACGGTCCCCTCACAATAGGAGCACATGAGATGTAGTGACCCTGCTGTGTCTGTATGATGAATGGTCCCCTCACAATAGGAGCACATGAGATGTAGTCACCATGCAGTGTCTATATGATTGAATGTACCCCTCACAATAGCATCACATGAGATGCAGTGAATTTGCTGTGTCTGTATGATGTACGGTCCACTCGCAGTAGGTTCACATGAGATGCAGTGACCCTGCAGTGTCAGTATGACATACAGTCTCCTCACAATAGGAGCACATGAGATGTAGTAACCCTGCAGTGTCTGTATGATGTACCCTCCCCTCACAGTAGGAGCACATGAGATGTAGTGACCCTGCATTGTTTGTACGATGTGCGGTCCCCTCACAATTGAAGCACATGAGATGCAGTGACCCTGCATTGTCTGTATGATGTGCGGTCTCCTCACAATAGGAACACATAATGTAGTGACCCTGCAGTGTCTGTATGATGAATGGTCCACTCACAATAGGAGCACATGAGATGCAATGACCCTGCAGTGTCATTACCTTGTACGGTCCCCTCACAAAAGGAGCACATGAGATGTAGTGACCCTGCAGTGTCTGTATGATGTACGCTCCCCTCACAATAGGAGCACATGCGACGTAGTGACCCTGCAGCATCTATATGATGTACACTCCCCTCACAGTAGGAGCACATGAGATGCAGTGACCCTGCAGTGTCTGTATGACGTACGATCCTCTCACAATAGGAGCACATGAGATGTAGTAACAATGCAGTGTCTGTATGATGTACGCTCCCCTCACAATAGGAGCACATGCGATGTAGTGACCCTGCAGCATCTATATGATGTACGGTCCCCTCACAGTAGGAGCACATGAGATGCAGTGACTGCAGTGTCTGTATGACTTACGGTCCTCTCACAATAGGAGCACATGAGATGCAGTGACCCTGCAGTGTGTCTGTATGATGTACGGTCTCCTCACAATATGAGCACATGAGATGCAGTGACCCTGCAGTGTCTGTATGATGTATGGTCACCTCACAAAAGGAGCACATGACATGTAGTGACCCTGCAGTGTCTGTATGATGTACGGTCCCCTTACAATTGAAGCACATGAGATGCAGTGACCCTGCAGTGTCTGTATGATGTAAGGTCCCCTCAGAAATAGAGCACATGAGATGTAGTGTCCCTGCAGTGTCTGTATGATGTACGGTCCCCTCAGACATAGAGCACATGAGATGTAGTGACCCTGCAGTGTCTGTATGATGTACGGTCCCCTCACAATAGGAGCACATGAGATGTAGTGACCCTGCAGTGTTTATATGATGTGCGGTCCCCTCACAATTGAAGCACATGAGATGCAGTGACCCTGCAGTGTCTGTATGATGTGCGGTCTCTTCACAATAGGAACACATGAGATGTACTGACCCTGCAGTGTCCGTATGATGTGCGTTCCCCTCACAATTGGAGCACATGCGATGTAGTGAACCTGCAGCATCTATATGATGTACGGTCCCCTCACAGTAAGAGCACATGAGATGCAGTGACTGCAGTGTCTGTATGATGTACGGTCCTCTCACAATAGGAGCACATGACATGCAGTGCCCCTGCAGTGTCTGTATAATGTACTCTCCCCTCACAATAGGAGCACATGAGATGCAGTGACCCTGCAGTGTCTGTATGATGTATGGTCCCCTCACAATAGGAGCACATGAGATGTACTGACCCTGCAGTGTCTGTATGATGTACGGTCCCCTCACAATAGGAGCACATGCGATGTAGTGACCCTGCAGCATCTATATGATGTACGGTCCCCTCACAGTAGGAGCACATGAGATGCAGTGTCTGTATGATGTACGGTCCTCTCACAATAGAAGCACATGACATGCAGTGCCCCTGCAGTGTCTGTATGATGTACGCTCCCTTCACAATAGGAGCACATGAGATGTAGTGACCCTGCAGTGTCTGTATGATGTACGGTCCCCTCACAATAGGAGCACATGAGATGTAGTGACGCTGCAGCGTCTGTATGATGTACGCTCCCCTCACTATTGGAGCACATGAGATGCAGTGACCCTGCACTGTCTGTATGATGAATGTACCCCTCACAATAAGAGCACATGAGATGCAGTGAATCTGCAGTGTCTGTATGATGTACGGTTCCCTCACAGTAGGTTCACATGAGATGCAGTGACCCTGCAGTGTCAGTATGAAGTACGGTCTCCTCACAATAGGAGCACATGAGATGTAGTAACCCTGCAGTGTCTGTATGATGTACGGTCCCCTTACAATAGGAGCACATGACAACCAGTGACCCTGCAGTGTCTTTATGATGTGCGGTCTCCTCGCAATAGGAGCACGAGATGTAGTGACCCTGCAGTGTCTGTATAATGAATGGTCCCCTCACAATAGGAGCACATGAGATGCAGTGACCCTGCAGGGTCTGTGTGATGTGCGGACTCCTCACAGAAGGAGCACTTGAGATGAAGTGACCCTGCAGTGTCTATATAATGTGCGGTCTCCTCACAATAGGAGCACGAGATTTAGTGACCCTGCAGTGTCTGTATGATGAATGGTCCCCTCACAATAGGAGCACGAGATGCAGTGACCCTGCAGGGTCTGTGTGATGTGCAGACTCCTCACAATTGGAGCACATGAGATGTACTGACCCTGCAGCATCTGTATGATGTACGGTCCCCTCACAGTAGGAGCACCTGAGATGCAGTGACTGCAGTGTCTGTACGTTGTATGGTCCCCTCACAAAAGGAGCACATGACATGCAGTGACCCTGCAGCGTCTGTATGATGTACGCTCCCCTCACAATAGGAGCACATGAGATGTAGTGACCCTGCAGTGTCTGTATGATGTATAGTCTCCTCACAATAGGACCACATGATATGCAGTGACACTGCAGCGTCTGTATGATGTGCGGTCCCCTCACAATGGGAGCACATGCGATGTAGTGACCCTGCAGCATCTATATGATGTACGGTCCCCTCACAGTAGGAGCACATGAGATGCAGTGACTGCAGTGTCTGTACGTTGTACGGTCCCCTCACAAAAGGAGCACATGACATGCAGTGACCCTGCAGCGTCTGTATGATGTACGCTCCCCTCACAATAGGAGCACATGCGACGTAGTGACCCTGCAGCATCTATATGATGTACACTCCCCTCACAGTAGGAGCACATGAGATGCAGTGACCCTGCAGTGTCTGTATGACGTACGATCCTCTCACAATAGGAGCACATGAGATGTAGTAACAATGCAGTGTCTGTATGATGAACGGTCCCCTCACAGTAGGAGCACATGAGATGCAGTGACTGCAGTGTCTGTATGACTTACGGTCCTCTCACAATAGGAGCACATGAGATGCAGTGACCCTGCAGTGTGTCTGTATGATGTACGGTCCCCTCACAATATGAGCACATGAGATGCAGTGACCCTGCAGTGTCTGTATGATGTATGGTCACCTCACAAAAGGAGCACATGACATGTAGTGACCCTGCAGTGTCTGTATGATGTACGGTCCCCTTACAATTGAAGCACATGAGATGCAGTGACCCTGCAGTGTCTGTATGATGTAAGGTCCCCTCAGAAATAGAGCACATGAGATGTAGTGTCCCTGCAGTGTCTGTATGATGTACGGTCCCCTCAGACATAGAGCACATGAGATGTAGTGACCCTGCAGTGTCTGTATGATGTACGGTCCCCTCACAATAGGAGCACATGAGATGTAGTGACCCTGCAGTGTTTATATGATGTGCGGTCCCCTCACAATTGAAGCACATGAGATGCAGTGACCCTGCAGTGTCTGTATGATGTGCGGTCTCTTCACAATAGGAACACATGAGATGTACTGACCCTGCAGTGTCCGTATGATGTGCGTTCCCCTCACAATTGGAGCACATGCGATGTAGTGAACCTGCAGCATCTATATGATGTACGGTCCCCTCACAGTAGGAGCACATGAGATGCAGTGACTGCAGTGTCTGTATGATGTACGGTCCTCTCACAATAGGAGCACATGACATGCAGTGCCCCTGCAGTGTCTGTATGATGTACTCTCCCCTCACAATAGGAGCACATGAGATGCAGTGACCCTGCAGTGTCTGTATGATGTATGGTCCCCTCACAATAGGAGCACATGAGATGTACTGACCCTGCAGTGTCTGTATGATGTACGGTCCCCTCACAATAGGAGCACATGCGATGTAGTGACCCTGCAGCATCTATATGATGTACGGTCCCCTCACAGTAGGAGCACATGAGATGCAGTGTCTGTATGATGTACGGTCCTCTCACAATAGAAGCACATGACATGCAGTGCCCCTGCAGTGTCTGTATGATGTACGCTCCCTTCACAATAGGAGCACATGAGATGTAGTGACCCTGCAGTGTCTGTATGATGTACGGTCCCCTCACAATAGGAGCACATGAGATGTAGTGACGCTGCAGCGTCTGTATGATGTACGCTCCCCTCACTATTGGAGCACATGAGATGCAGTGACCCTGCACTGTCTGTATGATGAATGTACCCCTCACAATAAGAGCACATGAGATGCAGTGAATCTGCAGTGTCTGTATGATGTACGGTTCCCTCACAGTAGGTTCACATGAGATGCAGTGACCCTGCAGTGTCAGTATGAAGTACGGTCTCCTCACAATAGGAGCACATGAGATGTAGTAACCCTGCAGTGTCTGTATGATGTACGGTCCCCTTACAATAGGAGCACATGACAACCAGTGACCCTGCAGTGTCTTTATGATGTGCGGTCTCCTCGCAATAGGAGCACGAGATGTAGTGACCCTGCAGTGTCTGTATAATGAATGGTCCCCTCACAATAGGAGCACATGAGATGCAGTGACCCTGCAGGGTCTGTGTGATGTGCGGACTCCTCACAGAAGGAGCACTTGAGATGAAGTGACCCTGCAGTGTCTATATAATGTGCGGTCTCCTCACAATAGGAGCACGAGATTTAGTGACCCTGCAGTGTCTGTATGATGAATGGTCCCCTCACAATAGGAGCACGAGATGCAGTGACCCTGCAGGGTCTGTGTGATGTGCAGACTCCTCACAATTGGAGCACATGAGATGTACTGACCCTGCAGCATCTGTATGATGTACGGTCCCCTCACAGTAGGAGCACCTGAGATGCAGTGACTGCAGTGTCTGTATGTTGTACGGTCCCCTCACAAAAGGAGCACATGACATGCAGTGACCCTGCAGCGTCTGTATGATGTACGCTCCCCTCACAATAGGAGCACATGAGATGTAGTGACCCTGCAGTGTCTGTATGATGTATAGTCTCCTCACAATAGGACCACATGATATGCAGTGACACTGCAGCGTCTGTATGATGTGCGGTCCCCTCACAATGGGAGCACATGCGATGTAGTGACCCTGCAGCATCTATATGATGTACGGTCCCCTCACAGTAGGAGCACATGAGATGCAGTGACTGCAGTGTCTGTACGTTGTACGGTCCCCTCACAAAAGGAGCACATGACATGCAGTGACCCTGCAGCGTCTGTATGATGTACGCTCCCCTCACAATAGAAGCACATGAGATGTAGTGACCCTGCATTGTCTGTATGATGTACGGTCCCCTCACAATAGGAGCACATGAGGTGTAGTGACCCTGCAGTGTCTTTGATGTGCGGTCTTCTCACAATTGGAGCACATGCGATGCAGTGACCCTGCGGTGTCTGTATGATGAATGGTCCCCTCACAAAAGGAGCACGACATGCAGTGACCCTGCAGCGTCTGTATGATGTACGCTCCCTTCACAATAGGAGCACATGAGATGTAGTGACCCTGCAGTGTCTGTATGATGTACGGTCCCCTCACATTAGGAGCACATGAGATGCAGTGACCCAGCAGTGTCTGTATGATGTACGCTCCCCTCACAATAGGAGCACATGAGATGCAGTGAGCCTGTAGTGTCTGTATGATGTACGGTACCCTCACAATAGGAGCACATGTGATGTAGTGACCCTGCAGCGTCTGTATGACGTACGCTCCCCTCACAATTGGAGCTCATGCGATGCAGTGACCCTGAGGTGTCTGTATGACGTACAGTCCCCTCAGAAATGGAGCACATGAGATATAGTGACCTTGCAGTGTCTGTATGATGTACGGTCCCCTCACAATAGGAGCACATGAGATGCAGTGACCCTGCAGTGTCTGTACGCTTTATGGTCCCCTCACAGTAGGAGCACATAACATGTAGTGACCCGGCAGTGTCTGTATGATGTATGGTCCCCTCACATTAGAAGCACATGAGATGCAGTGACCCTGCAGTGTCTGTATGATGTACGGTCCCCTCACATTAGGAGCACATGAGATGCAGTGACCCAGCAGTGTCTGTATGATGTACGCTCCCCTCACAATAGGAGCACATGAGATGCAGTGAGCCTGTAGTGTCTGTATGATGTACGGTACCCTCACAATAGGAGCACATGTGATTTAGTGACCCTGCAGCGTCTGTATGACGTACGCTCCCCTCACAATTGGAGCTCATGCGATGCAGTGACCCTGAAGTGTCTGTATGACGAACAGTCCCCTCAGAAATGGAGCACATAAGATATAGTGACCCTGCAGTGTCTGTATGATGTACGGTCCCCTCACAATAGTAGCACATGAGATGCAGTGACCCTGCAGTGCCTGTACGCTTTACGGTCCCCTCACAGTAGGAGCACATGACATGTAGTGACCCGGCAGTGTCTGTATGATGTACGGTCAACTCACAATAGGAGCACATGAGATGTAGTGACCCTGCAATGTCTGTATGATGTACGGTCCCCTCACAGTAGGTTCACATGAGATGCAGTGACCCTGCAGTGTCTGTATGATGTACGCTCCCCTCACAGTAGGAGCACGTGAGATGCAGTGTCTGTATGATGTGCGGTCCCCTCACAATTAAAGCACATGAGATGCAGTGACCCTGCAGTGTTTGTATGATGTGCGGTCTCCTCACAATAGGTGCACGAGATGTAGTGACCCTGCAGTGTCTGTATGATGAATGGTCCCCTCACAATAGGAGCACATGAGATGTAGTGACCCTGCTGTGTCTGTATGATGTGCGGTCCCCTCACAATTGGAGCACATACGATGTACTGACCCTGCAGCATCTATATGATGTACGGTACCCTCACAGTAGGAGCACATGAGATACAGTGACCCTGCAGTGTCTGTATGATGTATGGTCCCCTCACAATAGGAGCACATGAGATGCAGTGACCCTGCAGTGTCTGTATGATGTATGGTCCCCTCACAATAGGAGCACATGAGATGTAGTGACCCTGCAGCGTCTGTATGATGTACGGTTCCCTCACAATATGAGCACATGAGATACAGTGACCCTGCAGTGTCTGTATGATGTATGCTCCCATCACAATAGGAGCACATGAAATGCAGTGACCCTGCAGTGTCTGTATGATGTGCTATCCCCTCACAATTAAAGCACATGAGATGCAGTGACCCTGCAGTGTCTGTATGATGTGCGGTCTCCTCACAATAGGTGCACGAGATGTAGTGACCCTGCAGTGTCTGTGTGATGTGCAGACTCCTCACAATAGGAGCACATGAGATGTAGTGACCCTGCTGTGTCTGTATGATGCACGCTCCCCTCACAGTAGGAGCACATGAGATGTACTGACTCTGCAGTGTCTGTATGATGTGCGGTCCCCTCACAATAGGTGCACGAGATGTAGTGACCCTGCAGTGTCTGTATGATGAATGGTCCCCTCACAATAGGAGCACATACGATGTACTGACCCTGCAGCATCTATATGATGTACGGTACCCTCACAGTAGGAGCACATGAGATGCAGTGAACCTGCAGTGTCTGTATGACGTATGGTCCCCTCACAATAGGAGCACATGAGATGCAGTGACCCTGCAGTGTCTGTGTGATGTGCGGACTCCTCACAATAGGAGCACATGAGATGCAGTGACCCTGCAGTGTCTGTATGATGAATAATCCCCTGACAATAGGAGCACATGAGATGCAGTGACCCTGCAGTGTCTGTACGTTGTACGGTCCCCTCACAAAAGGAGCACATGACGTGCAGTGACCCTGCAGTGTCTGTATGATGTGCGGTCCCCTCACAATTGGAGCGCATGAGATGTAGTGACCCTGCTGTGTCTGTATGATGAATGGTCCCCTCACAATAGGAGCACATGAGATGCAGTGACCCTGCAGTGTCTGTATGATGTGCGGTCCCCTCACAATTGGAGCGCATGAGATGTAGTGACCCTGCTGTGTCTGTATGATGAATGGTCCCCTCACAATAGGAGCACATGAGATGCAGTGACCCTGCTGTGTCTGTATGATGTACGGTCCCCTCACAGTAGGAGCACATGAGATGCAGTGACCCTGCAGTGTCTGTATGACGTACGATCCTCTCACAATAGGAGCACATGAGATGTAGTAACAATGCAGTGTCTGTATGATGAACAGTCCCCTCACAGTAGGAGCACATGAGATACAGTGACTGCAGTGTCTGTATGACGTACGGTCTTCTCACATGAGAGCACATGAGATGCAGTGACCCTGCAGTGTCTGTATGATATTCGGTCCCCTCACAAGCACATGAAATGCAGTAACCCTGCAGTGTGTCTGTATGCTGTACGGTTCCCTCACAATATGAGCACATGAGATACAGTGACCCTGCAGTGTCTGTATGATGTACGCTCCCATCACAATAGGAGCACATGAAATGCAGTGACCCTGCAGTGTCTGTATGATGTGCTATCCCCTCACAATTAAAGCACATGAGATGCAGTGACCCTGCAGTGTCTGTATGATGTGCGGTCTCCTCACAATAGGTGCACGAGATGTAGTGACCCTGCAGTGTCTGTGTGATGTGCAGACTCCTCACAATAGGAGCACATGAGATGTAGTGACCCTGCTGTGTCTGTATGATGCACGCTCCCCTCACAGTAGGAGCACATGAGATGTACTGACTCTGCAGTGTATGTATGATGTGCGGTCCCCTCACAATTGGAGCACATACGATGTACTGACCCTGCAGCATCTATATGATGTACGGTACCCTCACAGTAGGAGCACATGAGATGCAGTGACCCTGCAGTGTCTGTATGATGTATGGTCCCCTCACAATAGGAGCACATGAGATGCAGTGACCCTGCAGTGTCTGTATGATGTATGGTCCCCTCACAATAGGAGCACATGAGATGTAGTGACCCTGCAGCGTCTGTATGATGTACACTCCCCTCACAATTGGAGCACATGAGATGCAGTGATCCTGCAGTGTCTGTATGATGTACGGTCCCCTCAGAAATGGAGCACATGAGATGTAGTGACCCTGCAGTGTCTGTATGATGAATGTACCCCTCACAATAAGAGCACATAAGATCCAGTGAATCTACAGTGTCTGTATGATGTACGGTCCCCTCACAGTAGGTTCACATGAGAAGCAGTGACCCTGCAGTGTCAGTATGACGTACGGTCTCCTCACAATAGGAGCACATGAGATGTAGTAACCCATGCAGTGTCTGTATGATGTACGGTCCCCTCACAATAGGAGCACATGACAAGCAGTGACCCTGCAGTGTCTGTATGATGTACGCTCCCCTCACAGTAGGAGCACATGAGATGTAATGACCTTGCAGTGTCTGTATGATGTGCGGTCCCCTCACAATTGAAGCACATGAGATGCAGTGACCCTGCAGTGTCTGTATGATGTGTGGTCTCCTCACAATAGGAGCACATGAGATGCAGTGACCCTGCAGTGTCTGTATGATGTGCGGTCTCCTCACAATAGGAGCACATGAGATGAAGTGACCCTGCAGTGTCTGTATGATGTGCGGTCTCCTCACAATAGGAGCACGAGATGTACTGACTCTGCAGTGTCTGTATGATGTACGGTCCCCTCACAATTGGAGCACATGCGATGTAGTGACCCTGCAGCATCTATATGATGTACGGTCCCCTCACAGTAGGAGCACATGAGATGCAGTGACCCTGCAGTGTCTGTATGACGTACGATCCTCTCACAATAGGAGCACATGAGATGTAGTAACAATGCAGTGTCTGTATGATGAACGGTCCCCTCACTGTAGGAGCACATGAGATACAGTGACTGCAGTGTCTGTATGACGTACGGTCTTCTCACATGAGAGCACATGAGATGCATGAGATACAGTGACTGTACTGTCTGTATGATGTACGGTCTTCTCACATAAGAGCACATGAGATGCAGTGACCCTGCAGTGTCTGTATGATATTTGGTCCCCTCACGAGCACATGAAATGCAGTAACCCTGCAGTGTGTCTGTATGCTGTACGGTTCCCTCACAGTATGAGCACATGAGATGCAGTGACCCTGCAGTGTCTGTATGATGTACGCTCCCATCACAATAGGAGCACATGAGATGTAGTGACCCTGCAGTGTCTGTATGATGTACACTCCCCTCACAATTGGGGCACATGAGATGCAGTGATCCTGCAGTGTCTGTATGATGTACGGTCCCCTCAGAAATGGAGCACATGAGATGTAGTGACCCTGCAGTGTCTGTATGATATTTGGTCCCCTCACGAGCACATGAAATGCAGTAACCCTGCAGTGTGTCTGTATGCTGTACGGTTCCCTCACAGTATGAGCACATGAGATGCAGTGACCCTGCAGTGTCTGTAATGATGTGTGGTCTCCTCACAATAGGAGCACGAGATGCAGTGACCCTGCAGTGTCTGTATGATGTACGCTCCCATCACAATAGGAGCACATGAGATGTAGTGACCCTGCAGCGTCTGTATGATGTACGCTCACGTCACAATTGGAGCACATGAGATGCAGTGACCCTGCAGTGTCTATATGATTGAATGTACCCCTCACAATAGGATCACATGAGATGCAGTGAATCTGCAGTGTCTGTATGATGTGCGGTCCCCTCACAGTAGGTTCACATGCGATGCAGTGACCCTGCAGTGTCTGTATGATGTACGCTCCCCTCACAGGAACACATAAGATGTAGTGACCCTGCAGTATCTGTATGATGTGCGGTCCCCTTACAATTGAAGCACATGGGATTCAGTGACCCTGCAGTGTCTGTATGATGTGCGGTCTCCGCACAATAGGAGCACGAGATGTAGTGACCCTGCAGTGTCTGTATGATGAATGGTCCCCTCACAATAGGAGCACATGAGATGCAGTGACCCTGCAGTGTCTGTGTGATGTGCAGACTCCTCACAATAGGAGCACATGAGATGTAGTGACCCTGCTGTGTCTGTATGATGCACGCTCCCCTCACAGTAGGAGCACATGAGATGTACTGACCCTGCAGTGTCTGTATGATGTACACTCCCCTCACAATTGGGGCACATGAGATGCAGTGACCCTGCAGTGTCTGTATGATGAATGTACCCCTCACAATAAGAGCACATAAGATCCAGTGACCCTGCAGTGTCCGTATGACGTACGGTCTCCTCACAATAGGAGCACATGAGATGTAGTAACCCATGCAGTGTCTGTATGATGTGCGGTCCCCTCACAATAGGAGCACATGACAAGCAGTGACCCTGCAGTGTCTGTATGATGTACGCTCCCCTCACAGTAGGAGCACATGAGATGTAATGACCCTGCAGTGTCTGTATGATGTGCAGTCCCCTCACAATTGAAGCACATGAGATGCAGTGACCCTGCAGTGTCTGTATGATGTATGGTCCCCTCACAATAGGAGCACATGAGATGCAGTGACCCTGCAGTGTCTGTATGATGTACGGTACCCTCACAATAGGAGCACATGAGATGCAGTGACCCTGCAGTGTGTGTATGATGTATGGTCCCCTCACAATAGGAGCACATGAGATGCAGTGACCCTGCAGTGTCTGTATGATGAATAATCCCCTGACAATAGGAGCACATGAGATGCAGTGACCCTGCAGTGTCTGTATGATGTGCGGTCCCCTCACAATTGGAGCGCATGAGATGTAGTGACCCTGCTGTGTCTGTATGATGAATGGTCCCCTCACAATAGGAGCACATGAGATGCAGTGACCCTGCTGTGTCTGTATGATGTACGGTTCCCTCACAATATGAGCACATGAGATACAGTGACCCTGCAGTGTCTGTATGATGTATGCTCCCATCACAATAGGAGCACATGAAATGCAGTGACCCTGCTGTGTCTGTATGATGTGCTATCCCCTCACAATTAAAGCACATGAGATGCAGTGACCCTGCAGTGTCTGTATGATGTGCGGTCTCCTCACAATAGGTGCACGAGATGTAGTGACCCTGCAGTGTCTGTGTGATGTGCAGACTCCTCACAATAGGAGCACATGAGATGTAGTGACCCTGCTGTGTCTGTATGATGCACGCTCCCCTCACAGTAGGAGCACATGAGATGTACTGACTCTGCAGTGTCTGTATGATGTGCGGTCCCCTCACAATTGGAGCACATACGATGTACTGACCCTGCAGCATCTATATGATGTACGGTACCCTCACAGTAGGAGCACATGAGATGCAGTGACCCTGCAGTGTCTGTATGATGTATGGTCCCCTCACAATAGGAGCACATGAGATGCAGTGACCCTGCAGTGTCTGTATGATGTATGGTCCCCTCACAATAGGAGCACATAAGATCCAGTGAATCTACATTGTCTGTATGATGTACGGTCCCCTCACAGTAGGTTCACATGAGAAGCAGTGACCCTGCAGTGTCAGTATGACGTACGGTCTCCTCACAATAGGAGCACATGAGATGTAGTAACCCATGCAGTGTCTGTATGATGTGCGGTCCCCTCACAATAGGAGCACATGACAAGCAGTGACCCTGCAGTGTCTGTATGATGTACGCTCCCCTCACAGTAGGAGCACATGAGATGTAATGACCCTGCAGTGTCTGTATGATGTGCGGTCCCCTCACAATTGAAGCACATGAGATGCAGTGACCCTGCAGTGTCTGTATGATGTGTGGTCTCCTCACAATAGGAGCACATGAGATGCAGTGACCCTGCAGTGTCTGTATGATGTGCGGTCTCCTCACAATAGGAGCACATGAGATGAAGTGACCCTGCAGTGTCTGTATGATGTGCGGTCTCCTCACAATAGGAGCACGAGATGTACTGACTCTGCAGTGTCTGTATGATGTACGGTCCCCTCACAATTGGAGCACATGCGATGTAGTGACCCTGCAGCATCTATATGATGTACGGTCCCCTCACAGTAGGAGCACATGAGATGCAGTGACCCTGCAGTGTCTGTATGACGTACGATCCTCTCACAATAGGAGCACATGAGATGTAGTAACAATGCAGTGTCTGTATGATGAACGGTCCCCTCACTGTAGGAGCACATGAGATACAGTGACTGCAGTGTCTGTATGACGTACGGTCTTCTCACATGAGAGCACATGAGATGCATGAGATACAGTGACTGCACTGTCTGTATGATGTACGGTCTTCTCACATAAGAGCACATGAGATGCAGTGACCCTGCAGTGTCTGTATGACATTTGGTCCCCTCACGAGCACATGAAATGCAGTAACCCTGCAGTGTGTCTGTATGCTGTACGGTTCCCTCACAGTATGAGCACATGAGATGCAGTGACCCTGCAGTGTCTCTATGATGTACGCTCCCATCACAATAGGAGCACATGAGATGTAGTGACCCTGCAGCGTCTGTATGATGTACGCTCACATCACAATTGGAGCACATGAGATGTTGTGACCCTGCAGCGTCTGTATGATGTACGCTCACGTCACAATTGGAGCACATGAGATGCAGTGACCCTGCAGTGTCTGTATGATGTACGGTCCCCTCAGAAATAGAGCACATGAGATGTAGTCACCCTGCAGTGTCTATATGATTGAATGTACCCCTCACAATAGGATCACATGAGATGCAGTGAATCTGCAGTGTCTGTATGATGTACGGTCCCCTCACAGTAGGTTCATATGAGATACAGTGACCCTGCAGTGTCAGTATGACGTACGGTCTCCTCACAATAGGAGCACATGAGATGTAGTAACCCTGCAGTGTCTGTATGATGTATGGTCCCCTCACAGTAGGAGCACATGAGATGTAGTGACCCTGCAGTGTCTGTATGATGTGCGGTCCCCTCACAATAGGAGCACATGAGATGCAGTGACCCTGCAGTGTCTATTATTAATGTACCATTCACAATAAGAGCACATTAGATGCAGTGAATCTGCAGTGTCTGTATGATGTACGGTCCCCTCACAGTAGGTTCACATAAGATGCAGTGACCCTGCAGTGTCAGTATGACTTAAGGTCTCTTCACAATAGGAGCACATGAGATGTAGTAACCCTGCAGTGTCTGTATGATGTATGGTCCCCTCACAATAGGAGAACATGACAAGCAGTGACCCTGCAGTGTCTGTATGATATACGCTCCCCTCGCAGTATGAGCACATGAGATGTAATGACCCTGCAGTGTCTGTGTGATGTGCGGACTCCTCACAATAGGAGCACATGAGATGCAGTGACCCTGCAGTATCTGTATGATGTACGGTCCCCTCACAATAGGAGCACGAGATGTAGTGACCCTGCAGTGTCTGATGAATGGTCCCCTCACAATAGGAGCACATGAGATGCAGTGACCCTGCAGTGTCTGTACGTACGTTGTACGGTCCCCTTCCAAAAGGAGCACGTGACATACAGTGACCCTGCAGTGTCTGTATGATGTACGCTCCCCTCACAATAAGAGCACATGAGATGCAGTGACCCTGCTGTGTCTGTATGATGTACGGTCCCCTCACAATAGGAGCACATGAGGTGTAGTGACCCTGCAGTGTCTATAATGTGTGATCTCCTCACAATAGGAGCACATGAGATGCAGTGACCCTGCAGTGTCTGTATGATGAATGGTCCCCTCACAATAGGAGCACATGAGATGTAGTAACAATGCAGTGTCTGTATGATGAACGGTCCCCTCACAGTAGGAGCACATGAGATGCAGTGTCTGTATGACGTACGGTCCTCTCACAATAGGAGCACATGAGATGCAGTGACCCTGCAGTGTCTGTATGATGCATGGTCCCCTCACAAAAGGAGTACATGAGATGTAGTGACCCTGCAGTGTCTGTATGATGTACGGTCCCCACGCAATAGGAGCACATGAGATGGAGTGACCCTGCAGTGTCTGTACGTTGTACGGTCCCCTCACAATAGGAGCACATGAGATGTAGTGACCCTGCTGTGTCTGTATGATGAATGTACCCCTCACAATAGCATCACATGAGATGCAGTGAATTTGCTGTGTCTGTATGATGTACGGTCCACTCGCAGTAGGTTCACATGAGATGCAGTGACCCTGCAGTGTCAGTATGACATACAGTCTCCTCACAATAGGAGCACATGAGATGTAGTAACCCTGCAGTGTCTGTATGATGTACCCTCCCCTCACAGTAGGAGCACATGAGATGTAGTGACCCTGCATTGTTTGTACGATGTGCGGTCCCCTCACAATTGAAGCACATGAGATGCAGTGACCCTGCATTGTCTGTATGATGTGCGGTCTCCTCACAATAGGAACACATAATGTAGTGACCCTGCAGTGTCTGTATGATGAATGGTCCACTCACAATAGGAGCACATGAGATGCAATGACCCTGCAGTGTCATTACCTTGTACGGTCCCCTCACAAAAGGAGCACATGAGATGTAGTGACCCTGCAGTGTCTGTATGATGTACGCTCCCCTCACAATAGGAGCACATGCGACGTAGTGACCCTGCAGCATCTATATGATGTACACTCCCCTCACAGTAGGAGCACATGAGATGCAGTGACCCTGCAGTGTCTGTATGACGTACGATCCTCTCACAATAGGAGCACATGAGATGTAGTAACAATGCAGTGTCTGTATGATGTACGCTCCCCTCACAATAGGAGCACATGCGATGTAGTGACCCTGCAGCATCTATATGATGTACGGTCCCCTCACAGTAGGAGCACATGAGATGCAGTGACTGCAGTGTCTGTATGACTTACGGTCCTCTCACAATAGGAGCACATGAGATGTAGTAACCCTGCAGTGTCTGTATGATGTACGGTCCCCTTACAATAGGAGCACATGACAACCAGTGACCCTGCAGTGTCTTTATGATGTGCGGTCTCCTCGCAATAGGAGCACGAGATGTAGTGACCCTGCAGTGTCTGTATAATGAATGGTCCCCTCACAATAGGAGCACATGAGATGCAGTGACCCTGCAGGGTCTGTGTGATGTGCGGACTCCTCACTGAAGGAGCACTTGAGATGAAGTGACCCTGCAGTGTCTATATAATGTGCGGTCTCCTCACAATAGGAGCACGAGATTTAGTGACCCTGCAGTGTCTGTATGATGAATGGTCCCCTCACAATAGGAGCACGAGATGCAGTGACCCTGCAGGGTCTGTGTGATGTGCAGACTCCTCACAATTGGAGCACATGAGATGTACTGACCCTGCAGCATCTGTATGATGTACGGTCCCCTCACAGTAGGAGCACCTGAGATGCAGTGACTGCAGTGTCTGTACGTTGTATGGTCCCCTCACAAAAGGAGCACATGACATGCAGTGACCCTGCAGCGTCTGTATGATGTACGCTCCCCTCACAATAGGAGCACATGAGATGTAGTGACCCTGCAGTGTCTGTATGATGTATAGTCTCCTCACAATAGGACCACATGATATGCAGTGACACTGCAGCGTCTGTATGATGTGCGGTCCCCTCACAATGGGAGCACATGCGATGTAGTGACCCTGCAGCATCTATATGATGTACGGTCCCCTCACAGTAGGAGCACATGAGATGCAGTGACTGCAGTGTCTGTACGTTGTACGGTCCCCTCACAAAAGGAGCACATGACATGCAGTGACCCTGCAGCGTCTGTATGATGTACGCTCCCCTCACAATAGGAGCACATGCGACGTAGTGACCCTGCAGCATCTATATGATGTACACTCCCCTCACAGTAGGAGCACATGAGATGCAGTGACCCTGCAGTGTCTGTATGACGTACGATCCTCTCACAATAGGAGCACATGAGATGTAGTAACAATGCAGTGTCTGTATGATGAACGGTCCCCTCACAGTAGGAGCACATGAGATGCAGTGACTGCAGTGTCTGTATGACTTACGGTCCTCTCACAATAGGAGCACATGAGATGCAGTGACCCTGCAGTGTGTCTGTATGATGTACGGTCCCCTCACAATATGAGCACATGAGATGCAGTGACCCTGCAGTGTCTGTATGATGTATGGTCACCTCACAAAAGGAGCACATGACATGTAGTGACCCTGCAGTGTCTGTATGATGTACGGTCCCCTTACAATTGAAGCACATGAGATGCAGTGACCCTGCAGTGTCTGTATGATGTAAGGTCCCCTCAGAAATAGAGCACATGAGATGTAGTGTCCCTGCAGTGTCTGTATGATGTACGGTCCCCTCAGACATAGAGCACATGAGATGTAGTGACCCTGCAGTGTCTGTATGATGTACGGTCCCCTCACAATAGGAGCACATGAGATGTAGTGACCCTGCAGTGTTTATATGATGTGCGGTCCCCTCACAATTGAAGCACATGAGATGCAGTGACCCTGCAGTGTCTGTATGATGTGCGGTCTCTTCACAATAGGAACACATGAGATGTACTGACCCTGCAGTGTCCGTATGATGTGCGTTCCCCTCACAATTGGAGCACATGCGATGTAGTGAACCTGCAGCATCTATATGATGTACGGTCCCCTCACAGTAGGAGCACATGAGATGCAGTGACTGCAGTGTCTGTATGATGTACGGTCCTCTCACAATAGGAGCACATGACATGCAGTGCCCCTGCAGTGTCTGTATGATGTACTCTCCCCTCACAATAGGAGCACATGAGATGCAGTGACCCTGCAGTGTCTGTATGATGTATGGTCCCCTCACAATAGGAGCACATGAGATGTACTGACCCTGCAGTGTCTGTATGATGTACGGTCCCCTCACAATAGGAGCACATGCGATGTAGTGACCCTGCAGCATCTATATGATGTACGGTCCCCTCACAGTAGGAGCACATGAGATGCAGTGTCTGTATGATGTACGGTCCTCTCACAATAGAAGCACATGACATGCAGTGCCCCTGCAGTGTCTGTATGATGTACGCTCCCTTCACAATAGGAGCACATGAGATGTAGTGACCCTGCAGTGTCTGTATGATGTACGGTCCCCTCACAATAGGAGCACATGAGATGTAGTGACGCTGCAGCGTCTGTATGATGTACGCTCCCCTCACTATTGGAGCACATGAGATGCAGTGACCCTGCACTGTCTGTATGATGAATGTACCCCTCACAATAAGAGCACATGAGATGCAGTGAATCTGCAGTGTCTGTATGATGTACGGTTCCCTCACAGTAGGTTCACATGAGATGCAGTGACCCTGCAGTGTCAGTATGAAGTACGGTCTCCTCACAATAGGAGCACATGAGATGTAGTAACCCTGCAGTGTCTGTATGATGTACGGTCCCCTTACAATAGGAGCACATGACAACCAGTGACCCTGCAGTGTCTTTATGATGTGCGGTCTCCTCGCAATAGGAGCACGAGATGTAGTGACCCTGCAGTGTCTGTATAATGAATGGTCCCCTCACAATAGGAGCACATGAGATGCAGTGACCCTGCAGGGTCTGTGTGATGTGCGGACTCCTCACAGAAGGAGCACTTGAGATGAAGTGACCCTGCAGTGTCTATATAATGTGCGGTCTCCTCACAATAGGAGCACGAGATTTAGTGACCCTGCAGTGTCTGTATGATGAATGGTCCCCTCACAATAGGAGCACGAGATGCAGTGACCCTGCAGGGTCTGTGTGATGTGCAGACTCCTCACAATTGGAGCACATGAGATGTACTGACCCTGCAGCATCTGTATGATGTACGGTCCCCTCACAGTAGGAGCACCTGAGATGCAGTGACTGCAGTGTCTGTATGTTGTACGGTCCCCTCACAAAAGGAGCACATGACATGCAGTGACCCTGCAGCGTCTGTATGATGTACGCTCCCCTCACAATAGGAGCACATGAGATGTAGTGACCCTGCAGTGTCTGTATGATGTATAGTCTCCTCACAATAGGACCACATGATATGCAGTGACACTGCAGCGTCTGTATGATGTGCGGTCCCCTCACAATGGGAGCACATGCGATGTAGTGACCCTGCAGCATCTATATGATGTACGGTCCCCTCACAGTAGGAGCACATGAGATGCAGTGACTGCAGTGTCTGTACGTTGTACGGTCCCCTCACAAAAGGAGCACATGACATGCAGTGACCCTGCAGCGTCTGTATGATGTACGCTCCCCTCACAATAGAAGCACATGAGATGTAGTGACCCTGCATTGTCTGTATGATGTACGGTCCCCTCACAATAGGAGCACATGAGGTGTAGTGACCCTGCAGTGTCTTTGATGTGCGGTCTTCTCACAATTGGAGCACATGCGATGCAGTGACCCTGCGGTGTCTGTATGATGAATGGTCCCCTCACAAAAGGAGCACGACATGCAGTGACCCTGCAGCGTCTGTATGATGTACGCTCCCTTCACAATAGGAGCACATGAGATGTAGTGACCCTGCAGTGTCTGTATGATGTACGGTCCCCTCACAATAGGAGCACATGAGGTGTAGTGACCCTGCAGTGTCTATGATGTGCGGTCTCCTCACAATAGGAGCACATGAGATGCAGTGACCCTGCAGTGTATGTATGATGAATGGTCCCCTCACAATTGGAGCACATGAGATGCAGTGACCCTGCAGTGTCTGTATGATGTACGGTCCCCTCACAATAGGAGCACATGAGATGTAGTGACCCTGCAGCATCTGTATGATGTGCGGTCCCCTCACAATTGGAGCACATGCGATGTAGTGACCCTGCAGCATCTATATGATGTACGGTCCCCTCACAGTAGGAGCACCTGAGATGCAGTGACTGCAGTGTCTGTACATTGTACGGTCCCCTCACAAAAGGAGCACATGACATGCAGTGACCCTGCAGTGTCTGTATGATGAATGGTCCCCTCACAATAGGAGCACGAGATGCAGTGACCCTGCAGGGTCTGTGTGATGTGCAAACTCCTCAAAATTGGAGCACATGAGATGTACTGACCCTGCAGCATCTATATGATGTACGGTCCCCTCACAGTAGGAGCACCTGAGATGCAGTGACTGCAGTGTATGTACGTTGTACGGTCCCCTCACAAAAGGAGCACATGACATGCAGTGACCCTGCAGCGTCTGTATGATGTACGCTCCCCTCACAATAGGAGCACATGAGATGTAGTGACCCTGCAGCGTCTGTATGATGTGCGGTCCCCTCACAATGGGAGCACATGCGATGTAGTGACCCTGCAGCATCTATATGATGTACGGTCCCCTCACAGTAGGAGCACATGAGATGCAGTGTCTGTAAGTTGTACGGTCCCCTCACAAAAGGAGCACATGACATGCAGTGACCCTGCAGCATCTGTATGATGTACGCTCCCCTCACAATAGAAGCACATGAGATGTAGTGACCCTGCAGTGTCTGTATGATGTACGGTCCCCTCACAATAGGAGCACATGAGGTGTAGTGACCCTGCAGTGTCTATGATGTGCGGTCTTCTCACAATTGGAGCACATGAGATGCAGTGACCCTGCAGTGTCTGTATGATGACTGGTCCCCTCACAAAAGGAGCACGACATGCAGTGACCCTGCAGCGTCTGTATGATGTACGCTCCCCTCACAATAGGAGCACATGAGATGTAGTGACCCTGCAGTGTCTGTATGATGTACGGTCCCCTCACAATAGGAGCACATGAGGTGTAGTGACCCTGCAGTGTCTATGATGTGCGGTCTCCTCACAATAGGAGCACATGAGATGCAGTGACCCTGCAGTGTCTGTATGATGAATGGTCCCCTCACAATTGGAGCACATGAGATGCAGTGACCCTGCAGTGTCTGTATGATGTACGGTCCCCTCACAATAGGAGCACGAGATGTAGTGACCCTGCAGCGTCTGTATGATGTGCGGTCCCCTCACAATTGGAGCACATGCGATGTAGTGACCCTGCAGCATCTATATGATGTACGGTCCCCTCACAGTAGGAGCACATGAGATGCAGTGACTGCAGTGTCTGTACGTTGTACGGTCCCCACACAAAAGGAGCACATGACTTGCAGTGACCCTGCAGCATCTGTATGATGTACGCTCCCCTCACAATAGGAGCACATGAGATGTAGTGACCCTGCAGTGTCTGTATGATGTACGGTCCCCTCACAATAGGAGCACATGAGATGTAGTGACCCTGCAGCGTCTGTATGATGTGCGGTCCCCTTACAATGGGAGCACATGCGATGTAGTGACCCTGCAGCATCTATATAATGTACGGTCCCCTCACAGTAGGAGCACATGAGATGCAGTGTCTGTACGTTGTACGGTCCCCTCACAGTAGGAGCACATGAGATGCAGTGTCTGTATGATATACGGTCCCCTCACGAGCACATGAGATGCAGTAACCCTGCAGTGTGTCTGTATGATGTACGGTCCCCTCACAATATGAGCACATGAGATGCAGTGACCCTGCAGTGTCTGTATGATGTACGGTCCCCTCACAATAGTAGCAGATAAGATGCAGTGACCCTGCAGTGTCTGTATGATATACGGTCCCCTCACAATAGGAGCACATGAGATGTAGTGACCCTGCAGCATCTGTATGATGTGCGGTCCCCTCACAATTGGAGCACATGCGATGTAGTGACCCTGCAACATCTATATGATGTACGGTCCCCTAACAGTAGGAGCACATGAGATGTAGTGACCCAGCAGTGTCTGTATGATGTACGATCCTCTCACAAGCACATGAGATGCAGTGACCCTGCAGTGTGTCTGTATGATGTACGGTCCCCTCACAATATGAGCACATGAGATGTAGTGACCCTGCAGCGTCTGTATGATGTACGCTCCCTCACAATTGGAGCACATGAAATGCAGTGACCCTGCAGTGTCTATATGATTGAATGTACCCCTCACAATAGGATCACATGAGATGCAGTGAATCTGCAGTGTCAGTATGACGTACTGTCTATCATGTTTAGGTGAGTGATGCAGTCAGTACAAGTGGTATAAGTAAGTGTAGAGCTCCCACATAGTGACATTATATACTGCTGTCTTATAGTAATCACTACTTCTTACTTCCTTTTGTTTGTTGTCTAATATTTCTCTATCAGGGTCCACAGGATCTACCTTAGTATATATAGTAGCGACAGTGGAACGGGCACCAAACAATTACACTTTTCAGACTCCCAGGATGCATTGGGCCAGCCCCCTATATCTCGCCTCGCGGCTCAGGCAAATCAGTTTTTGTTTGGTGCGGCAGGAGCCGGACTACTAGAACGGTTGGGCTACAAAAAATAATTTCTGCAGCCTCATGCTTTTGTTATTTAATAGTATTTATTTTTGAGTGATCTTTCTATGCGTCTTAAACGCATAATAAGAAAGACGCTCTAACAACTCTCTGCCAGGCTGCGACAACTGTTACCTCCGATTATACTGCTGTTTCGGCGGGCGTCAGACTGGATGTACTAGCAAGTCCGTACTGATGCTCCCAGGCTGCGGCTGGAGAACGGGGAGAAGGTAAGGCGTCTGTTACCAATCAGCGGTTTAAGATGCATATAACGCAGCCTTACTGTTTTGGGGGGAGACTACCGGACAGTCGCTGACGCAGCTGCCACATCAGATGCGCCAGCGCAAGACCTCAGGGATCGGGTCTGGGACTCAGGGTCGACAGCACAAAGGTCGACACACTTTAGGTCGACACACTTTAGGTCGACACCAATTGGTCGACACACATTAGGTCGACAGGGTCAAAAGGTCGACAGGGTCAAAAGGTCGACAGGAACAAGGTCGACATGAGTTTTTTTATGGGTTTTTTGTGTCGTTTTCTTCGTAGAGTGACCGGGAACCCGAATTAGTGCACCGCGTCCCCTCGCATGGCTCGCTTCGCTCGCCATGCTTCGGGCATGGTGCCTTCGCTCCGCTACCGCTTCGCTCGGCACACTTTACCGTTCCAATCGTAGTCCACGTGGATCGTTAAGTATGAAAAGGTTAAAAAAAAGAAAAAAATCATGAAAAACTCATGTCGACCTTTTTCCATGTCGACCTTGTTCCTGTCGACCTTTTGACCCTGTCGACCTAATGTGTGTCGGCCAATTGGTGTCGACCTAAAGTGTGTCGACCTTTGTGCTGTCGACCTGGAGTCCGGATACCCAGGGATCATAGGTTCTGGGGAATAGTAGAGGCCGCGATCCCTGAGGTTGATGTCAGCAGTGGGGAGTCAGATGCTCCCCTGGTCGTCCCTTCTCCCAGTTCATGACCTGTCTCTGCCGAGTTTCCCGCCATGAACTGATATTTCCGCATCCGTCTGAGACGCGTGTTACTATACAGTTCAGTCAGAGTCGTGGTGCGGCTATGTTCACTGGTGCGTATGATTCTCTCAGCCGTCTGTTAGCGGCATGGTTGAATACGGAGTGGGATTAAGTCTACCTGTATCCCACTTTCCCGAGCGTTGTGAACATTTACTGCTGTATTATTCGCTGTGCGCCTGAATACGGTAGCTGGTTTAAGGTAATGCAGTAATGTTTCTCTTACGTCCTAGAGGATGCTGGGGACTCTGCAAGGACCATGGGGTACAGACGGGCTCCGCAGGAGACATGGGCACTCTAAAGACTTTAAATGGGTGTGCACTGGCTCCTCCCTCTATGCCCCTCCTCCAGACCTCAGTTAGATCCTGTGCCCAGAGGAGACTGGGTGCACTGCAGGGGAGCTCTTCCTGTCACACAGACAACGTTTGATGTCGTTTAAACTGCTTCCTTTACCACCTGGTAATTTACAATTCTCCTTTGATCACACAGATTTTATAGTTTATACAGCAGTGTCTGTATTTGTAACAAATGGTACAGGATAACAACTTATACAACGTATAGAAATTGTTCCCCCTGCCAATCACGTATCTGGAGTGATTATACAGGAAATTATTGAAAACAAACTGATTTCCCCAATAGCCATAGACACACCAAAAGACCACCTAGGGGTCATTTCACAGGAAGTGCTGTAACCAAAGTATTGGTCATTTCACTCTTACACCTACTCACAGAAACTGCAGAACCCAAGCACATTACCTGCGGTGCCCTGACCAACACATCAAAAGATCTGATCACACTAGGAGGTTACTGAGCATATGTCTTCCTATGTGAGAGTGTGCTATGACTTATTCTGTAGTCACTAAGAGCATTTTGAATACAAATATATTATAAAACGTGCAGTGTATAACTCTCCAACTGCGCACAGCGCAGTGATATAACATGAAGACACATCTTTAAACAGGCTGCGCCCGACGCCGTTAGTACATTTGAATGGGGTGCCTAGCGCTCATTGTCTCTGTAGAATGGCGCCGGGCACGGAGTAATTACCCATTCAGTGCCGCGGACGCCATTGTACCTGTGGCTGACGGGTTCTCCGGCCACACTATCCCTATATGATCTGTAGAGAAGATGTGTGTCTTATACAGTGATATTCTGTTGTTCAGTCTTAAAGTAATCAGACATTACTAAAGTGTTATTTTGTTGTTATTCAGGGTGAACACCTTTCTGATTGTAAGTCCGAAGATATAGAGGGAGAAGAAGAGACGTATGTGACTGATATGAAGGCAGAAGATATAAAGGGAGAAGAAGAGACGTATGTGACTGATATGAAGGCAGAATATAGAGAGGGAGAAGAAGAGACGTATGTGATTGATATGAAGGCAGAAGATACAGAGGAAGAAGAGACGTATGTCACTGATATGAAGGCAGAAGATATAGAGGGAGAAGAAGAGACGTATGTGACTGATGTGAAGGCAGAAGATATAGAGGGAGAAGAAGAGACATATGTGACTGATAATAAGACACAAGATATAGAGGGAGAAGAAGAGACGTATGTGACTGAAATGAAGACAGAAGATACAGAGGAAGAAGAGACGTATGTGACTGATATGAAGGCAAAAGATATAGAGGGAGAAGAAGAGATGTATGTGAGGGGAGATCTGAAGTGTAAGGAGGAGGAAATGCCTACAGATATCAGCACAGGTGAGTAATAATGCGTATTACAGAAAAGAGTCGCATACTTTCCTTCCTGAGTCACTACAGAAGTCTCTTCCCCTACACCCTCCTATGTCAAGTCAAACTAATAAGGGAAATGTATCTGCCCAGAGTGGGAGTCAGGAAACGTCAGCCCCTAGTATGCTCCTGCTCTCTCCCTCACATCATGTCACTCTGTGTTACCAGCCCAGAGATCTGACCAGTCTCCTCCCCACACTCTCTGGTGAATCTCATACATCAGGAGCCATCAGCCCCTATTATACTCCTGCTCTCCCCCTCACATCATGTCACTGTGTTACCAGCCCAGAAAGCTGATCAGTCTCCTCCCCACACTCTCTGGTGAATCTCGTACATCAGGAGCCATCAGCCCCTATTATACTCCTGCTGTCCCCTCACATCATGTCACTGTGTTACCAGCCCAGAGATCTGACCTGTCTCCTCCCCACACTCTGGTGTATCTCATACATCAGTAATTAAGTTGTCACTATAATAATTGACTTGTTGGCTTCATTTAGTAGCATGTATCTGGTGTGGCTGCTCTACATGGAGATGACCAGAGGACCGTATAGAGGCTGCTGTTACAACATACATATCCTCCTGGAGCACTTTGTGTAGTGTGGAAGCAGATGTTGGTAGTTCAGCCTACAAGTGTCCTGTATATATGTGTGGGGGCAATCTGGATGGATATTGTGGCTTAGTAATGTGGCTGATGAGGATTCCTGTTCTGTGATACTGGCTCAGGAATGTTACCCAGCACAGGCTGCATTATGTGGGGGAGAGATAATCATTGGAGATGTGCCAATCGCATGTCCCTGTGGCTGGGGCTATGACATCTGTTGCGGCAGCAGAAGGCAATATTTTATTTGTCCTTATTTGTTGTTGGTAGTTTTCGAATTGTAATAATGTGGTCATAGGTTATAAGCCGAAATGTAACAACTAAACATTATTCATAATAGTGACACAGTGATGTAGTGGTGAGCAGCGCTGTCTCGCACCACTAGTCACGAGTTCAGTTCCCAACCAAGGTTCTATCTGTGGAGTTTGTATGTGTTTCCTACAACTCTGCAAAAATCATAATGGTAGGTTAATTGGCTTCTGACACATATGAACCCTAGTGTGTCATGTGGAATGTAGATTGTAAGCTCCACTGGGGCAGGGAATAATGTGATTTTCTAGTTATTCTCTGTAGATCGGAGTAATATGTGTGCACTGTATATAGAACTGTGCATTATAATAGTTATATTATTTCCAGCAGATGGAGGCACAAGCAGGAATTCCTTGGAGGGAGATCTCGTCTTGTCTGCAGATAGTAAAATAGAAGAGAACATCACACAGGATTCTCCAGGAGACATCCCCATTAATCTAACTATACATCCAGTACCTCACAGTGCTGATACTTCATCTGATCCCTCTAATCGCGATGACTGTTCATCTAATACCTCAGATTTTGTTACACATCGTGCAGCTCATACACGTGATAAAATATTTTCCTGTTCTGAGTGCGAGAAAAGTTTTACACACAAATCACGGCTTGTTACACATCTGAGAAGTCACACAGGTGAGAAACCATTTCCATGCTCTGAGTGTGGGAAAAGTTTTATACTCAAATCACGGCTTGTTACACATCTGAGAAGTCACACAGGTGAGATGCCATTTCCATGCTCTGAGTGTGAGAAACGTTTTCTGTGTAAAGCAGAGCTTGTTAGACATCAGACACATCACACAGGTGAGAAACCATTTCCTTGCTCTGAGTGTGGGAAAAGTTTTGCACGCAAATCAGATCTTGTTATACATCAGAGAAGTCACACAGGTGAGAAACCATTTACATGCTCTGAGTGCGGTAAAAGTTGTGCAGGCAAATCACAGCTTGTTACACATCTGAGAAGTCACACAGGTGAGAAACCATTTCCATGCTCTGAGTGTGGGAAAAGTTTTCCATTCAAATCACGGCTTGTTACACATCTGAGAAGTCACACAGGTGAGAAACCATTTCCTTGCTCTGAGTGTGGGAAAAGTTTTCCACTCAAATCACAGCTTCTTATACATCAGAGAAGTCACACAGGTGAGAAACCATTTCCTTGCTCTGAGTGTGGGAAAAGTTTTGCACGCAAATCACAGCTTTTTATACATCAGAGAAATCACACAGGTGAGAAACCATTTCCATGCTCTGAGTGTGGGAAAAGTTTTATACTCAAATCACGGCTTGTTATACATCAGAGAAGTCACACAGGTGAGAAGCCATTTCCATGCTCTGAGTGTGAGAAATGTTTTCTGTGTAAAGCAGAACTTGTTAGACATCAGAGACATCATACAGGTGAGAAACCATTTCCTTGCTCTGAGTGTGGGAAAAGTTTTACACACAAATCAAAGCTTCTTACACATCAGAGAAGTCACACGGGTGAGAAACCATTTACATGCTCTGAGTGTGGGAAAAGTTTTCCATTCAAATCACGGCTTGTTACACATCTGAGAAGTCACACAGGTGAGAAACCATTTCCATGCTCTGAGTGTGGGAAAAGTTTTATACTCAAATCACGGCTTGTTACACATCTGAGAAGTCACACAGGTGAGAAGCCATTTCCATGCTCTGAGTGTGAGAAACGTTTTCTGTGTAAAGCAGAGCTTGTTAGACATCAGACACATCACACAGGTGAGAAACCATTTCCTTGCTCTGAGTGTGGGAAAAGTTTTGCACGCAAATCACATCTTCTTATACATCAGAGAAATCACACAGGTGAGAAACCATTTCCATGCTCTGAGTGCGGTAAAAGTTGTGCAGGCAAATCACAGCTTGTTACACATCTGAGAAGTCACACAGGTGAGAAACCATTTCCATGCTCTGAGTGTGGGAAAAGTTTTCCATTCAAATCATGGCTTGTTACACATCTGAGAAGTCACACAGGTGAGAAACCATTTCCTTGCTCTGAGTGTGGGAAAAGTTTTCCACTCAAATCACAGCTTCTTATACATCAGAGAAGTCACACAGGTGAGAAACCATTTCCTTGCTCTGAGTGTGGGAAAAGTTTTGCACGCAAATCACAGCTTTTTATACATCAGAGAAATCACACAGGTGAGAAACCATTTCCATGCTCTGAGTGTGGGAAAAGTTTTACACTCAAATCACAGCTTGTTATACATCAGAGAAGTCACACAGGTGAGAAGCCATTTCCATGCTCTGAGTGTGAGAAATGTTTTCTGTGTAAAGCAGAACTTGTTAGACATCAGAGACATCATACAGGTGAGAAACCATTTCCTTGCTCTGAGTGTGGGAAAAGTTTTGCACGCAAATCACAGCTTCTTATACATCAGAGAAATCACACAGGTGAGAAACCATTTCCATGCTCTGAGTGTGGGAAAAGTTTTACACTCAAATCACAGCTTGTTATACATCAGAGAAGTCACACAGGTGAGAAACCATTTCCATGCTCTTATTGTGGGAAAAGTTTTGCACGCAAATCACAGCTTGTTATACATCAGAGAAGTCACACAGGTGAGAAACCATTTCCATGCTCTTATTGTGGGAAAAGTTTTGCACTCAAATCACGGCTTGTTATACATCAGAGAAGTCACACAGGTGAGAAGCCATTTCCATGCTCTGAGTGTGAGAAATTTTTTCTGCGTAAAGCAGAACTTGTTAGACATCAGAGACAACATACAGGTGAGAAACCATTTCCTTGCTCTGAGTGTGGGAAAAGTTTTGCAGGCAAATCACAGCTTCTTATACATCAGAGAAATCACACAGGTGAGAAACCATTTTCATGCTCTTATTGTGGGAAAAGTTTTATACTCAAATCACGGCTTGTTATACATCAGAGAAGTCACACAGGTGAGAAACCATTTCGATGCTGTGAGTGTGGGAAATGTTTTTCAGGCAAATCGTATCTAGTTAAACATCAGAAATCACACGGGTGTAAAGCATTACTATGATCTGATACACAACAGGGTTGTAGCAACACTCCAGTCACACAGTGACACTTTTAAGTTACTGCAGATAATTGGAATGTGTGTCATTAATAGAAGACTGGAAAAGATCACTCAGATGAAACTTACAGTATTTCTTTATTGCAGTAGACAGGGCCAGACTGCCCATCTGTCACCTCTGGCATATTCCAGAAGGGCTGGTGGGCTCGTCCGGTTCCACAGAGAGATGGGAAGGCCACACGCAGCTCTAGCTCTCTGGTTTAGCTGCCCCCACTGCCCAAAGTGTTCATCTCCATGGAAATGGGGGCTTGGATTTGCTGCACATCCTTGTGCTTTGCGTTCTTGTGCCCTTTCTCTCCCCCGTGATGTGCGCTTGCAAGTTTACAAATGCCCAATCCAGATAGGAGCCCCATAGTGTTATATAAGCTTCTATGGTCCTAATTCAAGGTTGATCGCAAAAGGAAAATCTTCCTCTAATTGGAAAATCCATGTGCACTGCAGGTGGGTCAGATGTAACATGTGCAGAGAGAGTTAGATTTAGGTGGGTTGTTTTCAAACAGAAATCTAAACTGCAGTGTAAAATTAAAGCAGCCAGTATTTCTCTAGCATCCATAAGGGATATTGGGGACACATATTAGTACAATGGGTATAGATGGGGTCCAAAGGAACCAGTGCACTTTAAATTTCTTCCTCTGTGTGTGCTGGCTCCTCCCCTCTATGCCCCCTCCTACAGGCAGTTTAGAAAAAAGTGCCCTCAGGAGAGTATGCACACTCTCTGCTAGCTCCAGAGTTTTTCCTCATTTTATTTTAACCTTTTGTTTATTTCGGTATGCTGTTTGGGCAACAGCATACCTGCGCCGTGGGAGTTGGGGGGCGATCACTGGCCTTGCGAGTTGCAGAGCCGATTCCCCGCTGCAAGACCACTGTCCTGAGGGGTTGTTCAGCGGGGCACTGCGCCTTTGTTGTCACAACCGCAGCACGCCGCACATGCCTTACAGATTTATGAAGGTTAACGTCGGTGGTGAGTAGAAACCGGGGGCCCTGCTAGGGGGGGTCCCCCGGTTCATGGTGCTGCTTTCACACGGGTGAGGCATATGGGTCCCTCCTGGGGGGGATCCGCTATAGCCCCTGTGTAAAACTGGCTAGCGGTTAGCTGAACTAATCATGTTTTGGCGACATGGCCAGTATAAATATAATCAGTAGCTCCAGCGCCATTACAGGGGTCGGAGCTACATCGGAGCGGGCTTAGCGGCATTTTGGTGCCTTCCTCTGCATAAGCAGCAGCAGCCTAATACAGCTCCTCTGGACTCTAGATTACTGGTACTGTGTGTAGTTTAGGGGAAGAGCCGTTATTTGTGCACATTACTTATTCCTAAAGAGGAAACCGTTGTAAACAATCAGTTTTCGCTGATATAAAAACGCTGACAGCCTCACTGGGGCTCTCTGGTGTGGGTGTGCTGGTGCATTCTCTGTGTCTTTTCTCACATGCAATAGGGCAGGCTTGCATTGAACAATGGTCTGTGTTATATGTGTATTGTTGTGTTACTTTTCATCATGGTAAAACACAAGTTGCTGTATGCAGTGTGTGTAACCAGATTGTCCCCACTCCCAGTTGGTTCCATTTCATGTGAGCAGTGTAGTCAGTCCTCACAAAATGTTGAGGAGAACGTATGGAGGGTCACGAGGTTTCCTGGCTGGGTGCAATCAAAACTATGATGTCTGATATGTCATCTCCGCTCACTGCAAATGCCAACAAAACAAGAACTGCAACAAGCAGTAGCAGATCTAGCTGCCAGGGCTGATGTTCCCCATCCCTCTATCTACTGCAGGTCCACATAAACGTGCTTTACCTGCACTTCTATCAGATACGGATGATATACAGGATGATGTTGATTCCATAAGTGGGGATTTCACTCATACACAGGGTATTGAACCCCTCATTTTAGCTATAAGGGATGTGCTGAAGCTCCCTCAAGACAAACTGGCTGTCACATTTCTTCACTCTAAAGAATTAGATGATTTATTTAAGCTAGTCTGAAAACATCCAGATAAGAAATATCAGGTGTCAAAACGGTTTTTGCATACATTCCCCTTTGCCCAGGAGGGCAGAAAGTTCTTGGAAGAATCTCCAGCTGTAGATGTCTCCGTCTCTCGCCTCTCTTAGAAGGCGGTACTCCCGACTCCGGGCTCCTTTACAGTAAAAGACCCGGGGGATAGAAAAATTGAGACCACACTGAAATCTATCTACATTGCTGTAGGTGTATCTCAAAGACTGGTCATTGCAGTACGGATGGTGTAATGGTTAGCATTACTGCCTCACAGCACTGAGGTCATATGTTCAATTGCCACCATGGCCCTAACTGTGTGGAGTTTGTATATTCTCCCAGTAATCGCGCGGGTTTCCTCCCACAATCCAAAAAATATACAGGTAGGTTAATTGGCTCCCAACAAAATTAACCCTAGTGTGAATGTGTGTGCGTTTACATGTGGCAGGGAATATAGATTGTAAGCTCCACTGGGGCAGGGACTGATGCGAATGGCCAAAATATTCTCTGTACAGCGCTGCGGAATATATGTGCGCTATATAAAATAACTGGTAAAAAATAAAAATACATAAACAATTGCAGGTTGCTGGATGACGCATGCAATTCATTCCTGGGCTACTCAAATTCAGGAGGGTCTCTCGGGTGACATGACCCTGGTTACTACGGTAACTTCCCTAAAACACATTCAGGACATGGCAAGAGTTCTCTGTGACTCCCTAAAAGAGACTGGCAATATTAATGCAAGGACCACTGCTATGGCTGTGTCAGCACGCAGAGCCGTATGATTGCGTCAGTGGATTGCAGACGCTGACTCCAAACGCAATGTGGAATCTCTTACCTTTACAGGTGAATGGCTCTTTGGATGCGAATTGGGCGCATGGATCTAAAAAGTTACTGCTGGGAAATCCACGTTTCTTCCCCCGGGGCTCCTCCTGCTAAACGTAACTAGCCGGGACTGTCTACTCAGTCCTTTCAGTCCACCAGATTTCAATCTAGGGCCAGAGGTGCATCCAATGCAGCTAGAGACACCAGAGGTAAACCTAAGAAACTAGGCGTTGCTTGCTCTCAGGAACAGAGCACCAGTTCAGCTTCCGCAACATCCTCAGTATGACGGTGCCCGCCCACTCCGGGAGGATCTCAAGGTGAGAGCTTGGTTACGTCACTTCAGCCACATCTGGGAAAGTTCCTGCCAAGGCGCCTGGGTAAGGGACCTTATTTCTCAGGGTTACAAGCTGGAGTTCGACGGTGCTCCTCCCCAACAATTTTTCTAATCCAGCTGTGGAAAATATGTGTGTTACGCTACTACTGGCTATCACAAAGTTAGTCCAGCCCCAAGTCATTGTTCGAGTACCCCTGCTACAGCAAGGATAAGGTTACGACTCCAGTCTGTTCGTAGTGCCAAAACCAGACGGGTCTGTGAGGCCCATTTTGAATCTGAAGTCCTTGAATCCTTACCTAAAGGTTTTCAAATTCAAGATGGAAACTTTGAGAGCAGTGATCGCAGGCCTAGAACAACAGGAATTCCTAGTGTCCCTGGTGGTCTGCCCAAGAGGCCCTACTTCCGATCAACATCCTGGAACTTTGGGCTATCTACAATGCTCTGATTCAGTCCTCACTTCTGCTCCAGGATCAGGCAATTCAGGTACAGTTGGACAATGCCACAGCTGTGGCGTACATCAATCGACAAGGAGCGACAAAAAAACGGGCCTGCATGCGAGAAATATCAAGAATACTCCTCTGGGCGGAAAGAAATGCAAGAGCACTGCCTGCAATATTCATTCCAGCAGTGGACAACTGGGAAGCAGACTTCCTGAGTCACCACGATCTCCACCCAGAGGAGTGGGGCCTACACGCAGAGGCGTTACTTACTTGCAAAACACCTGGTACAGCTGAAGGTGAAAGGGGGCGTGACTTCGTGGCAGGGGCATGGCTTTGCGTCCTGACCCCGTTTTCGGCACATTGTGGGGCCGGGTGATGTGGGCTTCCCCCGGAGACTGATGCATCTGCAGTGCTGGCTTCTGCACTGTGACAGGAACTGGGTTGCAGCATGTTATGATCTAGTGCAGCACCCGGCTCCTGCCACTGAGCAGGAGCCGGTACTTTGGTGTCACCCATCAGTGGGTAACACCTGGGTGCAGACCACACCCACCTTGTGACGCAAGTGCCTACACCCTCAGGTGTTTCAACAGATCAACAACAGGTGGGGTTGCCCCCAGATCGACATGATGGCGTCTCGTCTCAACAAGAAACTTCGCTGCTATTGCTCGTGAACCAGAGACCCTCAGGCGTGCGCAGTGGATGCACTGACGTTGCCTTGGCCTTACCAGCTGGTCTACGGATTTCCTCCGATTCCATTAATCCCAAAGGTACTCAAGAGGATCCCGCATCACGGAGTACAAGCAATTCTGCTTGCCCCGGGGAGTGTGGTACGTGGATCTTCTGGGCATGTCCATAGTAGACCCTAGGCCTCTGCCAGTAAGAAGGGATCTTCAGCAGGGTCCGTTCGTCTGCTCGGACTTACGGCGGCTTCGTTTGACGGCATGGAAGTTCAGCGGAACATCCTAGCTCACAAGGGACTTTCCAAAAAGGTCATTGCCACTATGGTGCAAGCCAGGAAACCTGTCACGTCAAAACACTATCATCATATCTGGTGGAGATATGTCTCCTGGTGCGAGGAATGCACTTATACATTTGCTGCATTCCACTTGGGAAGATTCCTTCATTTCCTGCAGGCTGGAGTGGATAAAGGCTTACATCTGGGATTCATTAAGTTCCAGATTTCAGCTCTTTCAATCTTCTTCCAAACGAAGTTGGCTATGCTGCCTGAAGTTCAGACCTTCTTGCAAGGGGTGCTTCACATACAACCTCCGTTTGTGCCGCCTACAGCATCTTGGGATTTGGATGTGGTGTTAAGATTTCTGCAGTCCTCCTGGTTTGAACCTCTGATGATGGTGGTAGACTAGTACCTCATGTGGAAGACAGTGATGTTACTGGCCCTGGCTTCTGCTAGGCGTGTCTCGGAATTGGGGGACTTATCGTGTAAAAGTCCTTACTTGGTCTTTTACGAGAACAGAGCGGAGCTCATGACTAGACAGCAGCTCCTTCCGAAGGTAGTCTCCGTGCTTCACTTGAATCGAACTATTGTGAACCCATCCAGTTCTGGCACTTCTGCCCCTCCGGAGTCAATGGATGTGGTGCGAGCCTTGAAGATCTATGTCAAGAGGACGGCTCGGATCAGAAAGACGGATTCCTTGTTTGTGCGGTATGATGCACAGAAAAAGGGTTGCCCTGCTTCTAAGCAGTCCATTGCTCGTTGGCTTTGGCTTACTATCCATCAGGCCTATGTGTCGGCAGCCTTACCTGTTCCACAGTTTCTGAAGGCCCACTCTACAAGATCGGTGGGGTCTTCCTGGGCAGCTGCCCGTGGAGTCTCGGCCCTGCAACTCTGCCGAGCGGCTACCTGGTTGGGGAAGAACATCTTTGTGAAGTTCTACAAGTTCGATACCCAGTTTGGGCATGTTCCCGCCCATTCTGAAAGCTTAGGGACATCCCCATCGTACTAATGTGTCCCCAATATCCCTTATGGATGCTAGAAAAAATAGGATTTTAAATACCTATCGGTAAATCCTTTTCTCATAGTCCATAAGGGATATTGGGCGCCCTCCTCTGTGCGGTGACTTTTTCTGCAGGTTCTCTGTTATGTGTTACCTGTTCAGCTGTTGCCGTTTATGTTGCCAGGTGTTGCTGGCCAGTCTATGTTATGGTGTACTGGTGTGTAATACTGACCACACTTATTGTTATGTTCCTTCTCTCACGTATGTAATTTCTCCTTCGGACACTGTTTTACCTATAACTGCCTGTAGGAGGTAGCATAGAGGGGAGGAGCCAGCACACCCAGTTGAAGAAGTGTAAAGTGCCCTGGCTCCTTAGGACCCAGTCTATACCCATTATACTAATGTGTCCCCAATATCCCTTATGGACTACGAGAAAAGGATTTACCGGTAGGTATTTAATATCCTATTTTAGCCTTCATAGAGATCTGTAGAATGGTCAGTTAGGAATGAATGCAGCACATCCTAATTAGTAATGACTACACCTGTGCACCAGCTAGGTGGTCTGGTAAATGTGTACTGTTGGTAGAACTCGAGGACTGGTTTGGCCAGCCCTGCTTTAAAGTGACTTGGAGCCAGTACATTCTTAAGATTACTTGGTTTTTTTTTAATTATTCTTAGTTGTTGTTCTATGCAGTTCACAAGCACATTATCATGTTTTAATAAAGATTTTTTTTTAAATAATTTCATTTGTGTATTAAACTTTGAGATAAAAATAGGGCCTAAATTTTCTTGGACTTGATTCATTTTTGCATTTTGGATACAGAATAAATTATGATTTGTATTTAGAGGTTCTTTTAATGCTTTTTTTCAAAAGGCCTCTTGGATATCCCTGTGCAACAAATTCCTCTGTCAGGTCATCAGCTTGTTGTATAAATTGTGTATCTTTTGAACAATTCCGCCTGATTCTTAGGTATTGGCTCTTTGGAGTATTCAATAGCCAGGGTTTGTAACGACAGCTATTAAAGTTAAGAAACTTACTGCAATCGACATCTTTTTTTTGTGTGTAGATAACCAAACTGTTCCCTTTTACTTGGAGGGCAATGTCCAAGAATCTAATTTTTGTGGGGTGCTTAGTGTTCATAAATGTCAAACCAAAAGTGTTGTCATTTAAATAATGAATAAACGATTGTGTGGAAAACCCATCACCTTCCCAAATAAAGAACATGTCATCAATGTACCGACCATAAGTCACCAGATTCGCCCCAAAGGGTCCCACCCAGACGTAAGTCTGTTCAAAGAGTCCCATATATAGGTTTGCAAAACTTGGGGTGAATCTGGTGCCCATGGCGCTACTGTGCTTCTGTAAATACAATTTGGAATCTAAAGTGAAATAGTTGTGTGTGAATATAAATTGAATGGAATCAAGAATAAAGTTACACTGCTAAAGGTAAATTATCAGGACTCAAATAATTCTTAAGTGCATTAATGCCTCCTATGTGTGGTATATTCATATATAGAGACTCAACATCACAAGTCAAATGTACATAATCAGTTTTCCATTTGATGTCTTTAATATGGTTGATAAAGGGAGTAAAGTCTAGTATACGATTTTAAAAAAACGTGAGGATGTAAAAATGAGTCAAGGGGCTGGATTCAAAATTTCCGTCCTCCCCTCCCGCCCCCATCGCGCCCGCCAGCAGTATTCAGATGTTGCTGTTGATGGGTGTGATATCAGTATTTTAGCTCGCCACCCCTTACGGTGGTGAGCTGAAATGCATGAAAAGTGACCCGTTTGGATGCCCAAATGGGACTTTTCACGATCGCGCCGATGATTTTAGTCGGGTTTAGCTGCGTGACGCGGCTAATCCCGTCTCTTATGGGTGCAATCAGTGCGATAACGGGGGTCAGTAGAATATTGCCCCGCGATCTCCAGTCATTTTAGACGGCAGATCGGGGGCAATAAAACATTTGAATTCCGCCCAAAAAATGCAGATAAATTTGTGGTTAGGGATCCCACTTCAGAAATTATAGGATGCCCAAGAGGTGAAGAAAGATTTGTGTATTTTAGGTAAGTGATAGTATGTGAGGATTTTAGTGAATTAAACAAAAAATTATTTGTTCTTGGACACCATCCCCTTTTGTAGTACATCATCAAGTAAACTTTTTAGTTAACTCATATGTTCCACTGTAGGATCTTTGGGAAGTATGGTGTAGAACTTGGAATTATTCATTTGTCTAGTGGCATCACTGATGTAGTCATTCTTGTCTTGTATAACTACGCTGCCGCCCTTATCCGCTGTCTTTATTATGATCGAATTATCATCCTTTAGGGTTTTAAGTGCTTTTCTTTCATTTGGGTGTAAATTATACTTTTGTTTATATTTATTGGTAGAGGTACATCATTTTCTAAAATCACTAAGAGTAGCCGCATGCAAAGTTTCAATATAACCAGTTTTGTGTTGGGTCGGATAGAATTCGGATTTATTTTTAAATCTGGATTTAGTAGAATTCACATCATAAACAATATCTTGGGTAGGTTCTTGTTCAGTGCAGAGTTCATTTAGTATATCTAATGCTCCTTGGTCTTGGCTATCTAGCAGAATGGGTGATGCAACTTCTCCATTTCTCTTCATGTTCTTATTAAAAAAGTATCTTTCTACATAAATCTCAGGTATATTTGTTGAGCTCTATTAATAATTCAAATAGCCTCCTCTAGGTCCTCTGACTCTTGAAAGCACCAGAAGGAGCATTTGTAAAGAATAAGCAAGTTTAGGAAACAAAATATGTGTTCCTATCAATAACAGAGACAGATTCATCCAGTGCAAAGTAGACTGGTTTAAGTCCTATCAATGACCACAGAGAAGTTGGCAGAATATATTTTATAAATGAAGTAATAAAAATTATTTCCATTTAGATAAATTTACACATTCTGAAGTAATGTCCGGGAGCACCACCAACCCTGTTCTGCCCCAAAAGCCTTTTTAGGCAAAATTGGCAGCTTTATGTTGGTCTAAATTTAAATTTGAAATGTCTTTTTTCATTGGTATTATATTTTTCTATCAAGTAATGTACAATCTGGTCCAGTGCAGACTCCAAAAAAAACCCCACCCAGTATAGTTTGTGTCACTGAGATCTTTCTCAGTTAATGGAATCTAGCACGGAAAGATTCTTTTTCACATATTTCAAACCCTCACGTGTGCAGTCAGCTTCGGATAACTAGCCAACCGGTTATAAAGACATTTAATTCAAACATACCTTGGATAACTAGTCAGCAATCTCTATAGAGATACTCTATTGATAAAACACTTTTTTAAACAGCATTAGTCTGCTTTTTCATTATGAGTTTCAGCCTCAAGAACGAACTCAATACAAAACGCAGGACTGAAGACTTGGAACAGTATCTTCCCCACAGAGGTGGCCCCCAATGACTCAGAATGAACCTGGGTGGAGGATCTCATTAAGCTAAAATATACGCTACAGAGACAAACTAGAACCAATTGGGACTTGACGAGTTTAGAGAACTACTGCAAACAGAAAATCACACCACGAGGTCTAAGACCTAAACTATTTCCCTCCTTTGAATTGCATACAGATACTCAGCCAAGAATGGGAGAATAGCCTACTCAAGTGCTCACAGGAACTAATGCAGATACTTATCAAACACAATAATTTGGTCTTGGAAGGTTGCACTAGGGAAATCGAAAAGACTAGTAAGGCATTGGAAAAGTGGGAACAGTACATCAATTTCCAAACATCCTTTGAAAAGTTGAAAAAAGAATTGGACATATATGAGAATACCATCATTGAACGGAAGAGGAATACATTTTCCAGGGACAAAAGAGACTTCAACGTAGGGAGGATATTCAAGTGGACAAGACCCGTCAGGCGTGATAATCCCTCGAACTACCAAGGGACCCCCTCTTCTTCAGAGGTTGAATTATCCAGCTCAGAGGACTTAGAAGAACCAAATATAGATTGGAGGAATCACTCATCTGCAAGAATTCAACATACTGCATCAGCTCATTTTTTAGATCAAACCGGCCGGTCTCGGGGCCGTTTGAAACAAGGAAAAGAAAAACCAGAAGAAGCAAGAAGAAGAGGAAGATGGGGCTCCCCCTCTCCAAACAGATACCCCGTATGGAGGAATCGGAAGCAATACTGAAATCTGATTGTCTCCAAATAATAAACCTCTCAACTCACACCCTCTCAAACACACATAAAGAAGTTTTGGAAAAAGGACTCGCCTTTTCTCCAACCAAGAAATTTGATAGGTTTCAATGGCAGACAGACCTTAATCTCTTTGGACGCAAACTTTTACTTACAAAATTCTATGCCAACCAAGAATATCACAAAGAGAATGAAATGACCCCCCTCCATACCGACTATTGAATCGCCTGAGGAATTAGAAGCACTGAATAACCTGGAAGAACTACTTGATTCAGCAACAACAAAGAGCACTCATACTCAACGACAGATCTGTAGAAAAAAATCAACGTTTTTCCCTAATGACACCACCTGCCCAGAGGTAAGAACCTTTATTAATTTGGTATCCAAAGATCTAGACAAACTGTACATAAGGAAAAGGAGGTTTAGAACTACAGGAAATCTGTCCCCTCAAGCTAGACATGCCCTTAAAGAAATAAAATCCTGGCAAGATACAATAATTAAACAGTCGGATAAAGGGGGCAATGTGGTCCTATGGCCGAAAGATCTGTATGAAAAAGAGGCTAAAAGACAGCTTAATGACATCAACTGCTACAGTAAGAGTCTGTTTGATCCAACGCAAAATCTGACGGTGCAATATATGAGGATCATTGAGGAAGCCAGGCACCAGGGTACGATAACGCAAGCAGAATATGATTTTCTTAAAATCCACAACCCCAGAGTACCAACTTTCTACTTGTTACCCAAGATACATAAAAATCTACTGAAACCACCAGGACGCCCCATTGTTTCAGGTAATGGAGGACTATTGGAGAAGGCCTGTATATTTTTAGAGATCCATCTGAAAGAATTTGTAACTAATCTACCTTCTTACACCCGAAACACTACAGACGTACTAAGAAAAATCGAGAACATATCCTTTGGAAGATACACATCTCCGGGTAAGCCTTGATGTTGAAGCTCTTTACACAAGCATCGACCATGACCTTGGTATAAATGCAGTCAGATACTTCCTACAGACCAAAGGAATGGATGACTTCCATGAATTCCTCTTAATTCTTCTAGACTTTGGCCTATGTAAAAATTACTTTACGTTCAACAATCTCTTCTACACCAAGGAAAGAGGTACAGCTATGGGGGCGGCCTGTGCCCCCACATATGCTAACCTCTTCCTGGGTTGGTGGGAGCAGGAAGTCGTCTTTCATGAAGACCAAGATCATTTCACTCAGCACATCGTCCTTTGGACTCGATATATTGACGATATTCTCATGATTTGGGAGGGGTCACAAGAAGAACTTTCTCAATTTTTAATTTTTCTGAACAATAACACTCTCAACCTCAGATTCACATACGAGCAGAGCAAGGAAAGTATTTCCTTCCTGGATCTTAGAATTTACAAGGGAAGAGACAACATACTCGCTACAGAACTTTACAGAAAGAAAACAGCTACCAATTCCCTTTTACATCAACAAAGTTCCCATTTTCCACCCACCATTCAAAACATCCCCAAAGGGGAATTTCTTTGACTCAAAAGAAATTGCTCAAGCAAGGAGGTTTACCAGGAGAAATGTAAAGACCTCACCAACAGACTCAAAGAACGAGGCTACAGCTCAAGACTCATCAAAAGATCTAAAAAATCCCTTCAAGAAATTCCGAGAGTGTCCCTGGTATTCCATCAGAAGCCTTCCCTCAAAGAGGACAATGTTCTTAGATTCTTAGGTACATTTTGTGAGGAATGGAGAGACATCAAAGGGATCATCCAAAGACATTGGCCAGTACTACTTTCTGATAGCGACCTAGCGACGAGATTAAATAACACAGTCGATATGAGCTGGAAACGTTCGCCCAATTTGTCAGATCAGTTGGTTCAAAGCCACTATACATCACAAGCGATAAGAAATCCCTCCATCACGGGGACCTATCCCTGTGGAGAATGAAAGGTTTGTCCTCATATTTCCAGAAGTCCAGACATAGTCGACAAATTCAACACCAAATAAAAATCATGAATTATTTCAGTTGTAAAAGCACCAATGTGGTCTATTGTCTCACTTGTCCCTGGGATAAAAAATATGTGGGCATGACTACCCGCATGCTCAAGCACAGGGCTCTTGAGCACATTGGATCAGTTAGAAAAGCCAAAACAGACTCACAAAAATGTAAACAACTGACTACAGTGGCCAAACACTTCCTTCAACATCATGCAGGCTCACCCAAGGACCTTCAAATATTTGGTCTACAACAGATCAAATTAGGCATCAGGGGTGGCAATATAACAAGAACCTTGTTAAAGAAGGAAAGTGAATGGACATTTAAACTTGGAACAGTAGCTCCCAATGGTCTTAATGAACATATCAATTACAGTGTTTTTTCTTGAGTAACAATTTTGCAATCAATAGTCAATCCAGCTTCTCTTCCCCCTTTTTCTCTGCCATTTCTGTTTTCATTACTCACTCCCTCCTTCCCCCCACCTCCTTCATCCAAAGTTTAGATCACCGTCTTTTTGCAATACAACACCTCACTTCCAATGTTTCACATTACATCATTTTTCTCATTTCAACACTTCATTCCCATCAACTCACACCACTTCAAGTTTTTTTAGCCAACACCCTACACAATGCTTTCTTTTCCTCACCATTCCACATTCATCAGTCATTTATTCACTCACATCGGTTCCACTCACTTTGCACTAACCTATCATACATTCATAATTCCATCCAACAGTCACCTTCTCCTTATAACACTTTTCATCATCCAAATTTTTTTTTCATCCTCACACCTTCCCCCCCATTCACCTTTCCCTTCAAAAACCCCCTCTTCCCCCCCCTTTTTCCATCATTATCTTTTTAACTATACCACATGCTTCACACGACGTTCACTAGTGTCCACCCCCCCCCACTCACTCGTGCCCCCCCTCCCCCACTCTCTCCCCCCTTATTAACCCCCTCCTCTTTCCATTGCACAGCAGCACCATCTTTACACGGTCCGGGTAGACAAAATAAAAATAAAATAATTTTATATTTCTCTCTATCAATCCCACACTTTCTCTATAATCACAGAATAACAGCGCCCAGCAACAACTTTGCCCTTTCTCTTTCCTTCAGCCACCAATATCTTAATTAATTCTTTATATTTTTCTTACTCTTTATTTTTCCATATTTTTTTATTTTTACATTTCTTCATTCATCATTTCTTTCATTTTTTTCATTATTCATTAATTATCACTATTTATTATCAATTATTATCCATCCTTTATTATCATTGTTTATATCTCACATGGAAGTTCCACAAAACCATGCCTTATATAGAATAAGTTTGACACCCATTAGTAATTTTATCATATTATAATTGCAACAAAAATTCTCTTACCTTTCCTAATCTTTTTTTATTGTTTACCTTCCTAACTGAATCATGCCATTGTAATGCTTAAGATATTTCACACCAGCTTTGCATTTCAGTATAATTACATCCATTAGTTCTATTGTCTCTGCACCTTCAGTAATTAGAACCCCAGCATGCCATCATAATAGTGGCTCCGTTTCTGGCTATCCATAGGTTAATTTACAAGTCAATCAAGTCGATCAGCAAGGAGATTGGCTGCAGTGTCTGTTAAGAAACACACGGAGGGCTCACAGATCAGACGATTCTGTGAACAATAAATACTCAGAGAAGCGCTACCATTGAACAGTCTAATAAGATTTATTATTAAAAATAATTGACACAATCTCAATAAAATAAACCACTTATCCTGGAATGTTCAACATACAGTGTACACCAACCATTTAATAATTCCAAATAGTCACCCTTAAGAGGAACATAACCACTTAATTTCCAATAGATGCTGCAGCAATTATAATATACTAGTACTTAAAAGGTTAAGCTCCATGCATGGGCTAATTGATTCATATGGGTTCCTTAGATAATGTTTGGGAAGTCCATCCACAGTGAAGCGTTATATAATGTTAATCAGCTTGTATGTTACAGTCTTATCCAGATCACGGCAGACTTTCTGTGGGTAGCTTAATTATGCAAATTTCCATAAATATGCAGTGATAATTTGGCTGAATCACTGATTGTGCAGTCTCATGTGATAAAGCTTACCCGACTTTTAAATGAATGAAGTTTCCTTTTGGTACCTTTCCTGTAGTGGGCGCCGGCTGCCCTTACCGCTAAACAGCGGCACAGCAGAAGGTGTCGGTCACACTGTTGAAGGCTGCGCTTCACGGAGCCACTTCAGAGCGCGGCTAATCAAGACCAGAGAGCCGTTCGCGGCTGATCAAAGTCAGGAGCCGTGCGCTCGTGCTTCCGTAGTGGGAACCGCTGAATGTGCTGCGGGTGTATTGAATGTTGAACACCCAGGATGCCGGACAAGACGTCGGGCGGGATGCTTGACGCGTTTCTCAGCCTCTAACACCGGGGCTGTTTCATCAGAAGTCTGTGAACAAGCTCCTCCCAGCGAAACGAGCGTCACTTCCGGTCCGGCACCCGACTTCCGGGACCTCGGCAATGGGGCTCCGACGGGCGGACTCCTTCCAGCACACGCCGCAAGTATAACACCGCTCCCTGCAGCGGACTTAAGCTCTCCTGGTCAGCTCTCTCCCTGTGTGCCCAGTGCAATTACAAGGGAGAAGCTGCCCCCACTCTGTGCATGATGCACAGACCGTTTCCCTGGCAACACATAAGCCGGTAACACCAATTGCCTGACGCTTCCCTGATTAACTCACACCCATACAGGGTATTCACCCTTTGCAGGGTAACCGTTTTTTCAGCTGTCAATGAGTGCAAATATTAAACCCTTGGTTACGATGCACAGATACATGGCACTTATCTAATGCAGGGAATTGTATTGTCAGCTGTCATTCTATTGGTGCAACAATTAAGTGTGTAATTACCCCAATAATGAATTATTATTTTTATCACTAACTCCACCAATACAGTCAGGCAATTATTCTTGACCTCAGGCATTCCGTCTGTAGGAGAGCTTTCACCCATTTATTATTAGAGCAGCGCCTATTTTCAAATACTCTGTTCTCATTAACTGTGATTATTTTGTCAAACAGAATTGGATACTTTATGCAATTTATTTGTAAATAGAACATCAGCTGCTTTCGCAGTGTAAGTGCTGGTTCTAATATTGAATTTCTCAAAAAGTCATATGTTGAGATTTGAGTCAGCATTTCTGCAGTATTCTCAGCAATTTGTTATTGTGACAACTATATACAAATATTTGTATCTTTCAGCGATAGAAGTCAGCTGCTTCTTGCAGCCTATGTGGTCTATCTAAAAACAAATGTATCTGTCTGCATTGTGTTACTGTGACAACAATATACAAATATTTGTATCTTGCAGTGATAGAAGTCAGCTGCTCCTTGCAACTTATGTGGTATATTTAAAAACAATTGTATCTGTCTTCATTTAGACACAGTGCTGCCTAGTATTCTTTTCGTCTGTAGAATAAATTAAAAGTTTTAATGCTTCATATACATTCCACGGTTTCATAACTTCGTCATCCAGTTAATTTAAATAAAGTGTGCCCCAGAGAGAAATACCAAACAGTCTTTCTTTTGCTTCTTTGCAAAACAACCTTTAGAAGTAAATCAGGCCATGTAAGTGGGAGGACCTCAGATTTTTGACAATTAGTTTTATATCTTGCAAAAGAGCAAAAATTTAGTTTAATATAGCAGGGATGGAAACAGTAGGGTTGGATACAAAAAGCAGCATGTCATCCACAAAGAGAGACTTCTTCAATTCTTGGTTACCTAAACAAATGCTACGGAATAGGGTGTTGGAGCGAAGAGAGATGGCGAAAGGTTCCAAAACTAATGTGAATAACAGAGACGAAAGTGGGCAACCTTTCCGAGTGCCTCTATAAATGGTAAAATAGGGTAAAATATTTTGAGATAAAATTGTAAGGGCTCATTGTAAAGGCTTATATTTTAAAGTGTTGCTTGGATTTGTAAGTGTATGTGAGTTGGTAACAGCAAAAGCAGGCGCTGGAAGCCGAGTGAAAAGGAGGTGCAGTGAGCTGGAACAACTGCAACTGCTAAGTGGAGTATCGGTGCCGCAGGAGAGGTCCCACTCAGCGGGGGCACTGGAGTACTATGGCTGCATAAACGTGAAGGACCAAGATCCGCACAAAGATAGGTAAGTATAAGCCAGCTTAATTATTGTATAAGTGAGATTGCTTGTCTTCTACTTTTTATTTTTGCTGCTTTTTCTTTAAGAGTAACAGGGAGTTAGACCTTACAAACAATATGGGAGGGGCTGTGATTGGGGACCTCACTCAGTGCATGTCGTGCAAGATGTGTGCACACCTGGAGCTACTGGCCCAGTGTGATTACATCTGCACAAGGTGTGTGCGAACGGTTGCCCTGGAAGCCCAGGTAACTGATCTAGAGCAAACCGTTACGCGACTGAGGGAGATTCACAATCTCGAGTGAAGTTTAGCCAGAACAGTGGAGGAGTTGCGGGAGGGGTCACTGGTAGTAGAGGATGATGATCAGGTAGCCAGCTGGGTCACAGTTTGAAGGAAGAAAAAGAAGGGGAGGCTCGACATCTCCGAACTACCAAAACCCGAACAAATTTGCCCGACTGGACGAGGAATCGGAGGATGATAGTGAAGAAATGACGGTGCTGGCGGAGACTGCTCCCTCTAGCATCCAGAGGAGCTGTACCTCTGGCGCAGTTGGAATAAAAGATAGTGAGGTACCTGGTCAGATTGTGGTGGTAGGGGATTCTATAATCAGGAAGGCAGATAGGGCAATCTGCTACCGGGACTGTGATCGCCGTACAGTCTGTTGTCTCCCGGGTGCTCGGGTACGGAACATCGCGGACCGGGTAGATAGATTGTTGAGAGGGGCTGGGAAAGACCCGGCGGGCTTGGTGCACGTTAGCACCAATGACAAAGTTAGCGGAGGGTGGGATGTCCTTAAGAAAGACTATAGGGACTTAGGAAAGAAACTTAAGGCAAGGACATCTAAGGTAATATTCTTCAAAATATTACCCATGCCACGTGCTAGTCCAGGGAGGCAGAGGGAGATTAGGGAGGTAAATGTGTGGCTTAGGGATTGGTGCAGGAAAGAGGGGTTTGTGTTCCTGGAACACTGGGCGGACTTCTCAGGCGCCATCTCTTTTGTCGTGACGGATTGTACCTGACTGAGGAAGGGGCAGCGGTGCTGGGGGGAAGAATGGTTAGAAGGTTGGAGATTTTAAACTAGGAGCCTGGGTGGGGTTTAGCTAGAAACTACAGGTCATGCAGTGAGAATAGTGGGGATTGCGGTAGTAAACGAAATGGAGGAGAAGTTGGGGGGAGGGTAAGAGCAGGCGGTAAGGTTACTAACATGGGAATTAAAAGAGATTTTACCAAAGCACTAACCAATGACGATTACAGGTCATCATTGCTACATAAGGTGAAAGATGTCCCTAACGCAAGGGTAAATACGTATCTTAGTTGTATGTATGTAAACGCTAGAAGCATTACTGGCAAAAAGGGCGAACTAGAAATACTTGCAGCAAGCAAACAGTATGATATTATAGGCATTACTGAAACTTGGTGGAACGAATTTCGTGATTGGACAGTCAATCTAGAGGGCTATACACTGTTTAGGAGAGACAGACTAAATAAAAAGGGTGGAGGGGTGTGTTTATGTAAAGCCGTTTTTAAAACCTGATATACGGGAAGATATTCAGGAGGGGACTGTAGACACTGTCAAGATATTATGGGTAGAAATTGCATGCGGGGACAAAGGAATAAAAAAGTTAGTATTGGGTGTATGCTATAGGCCACCTGGTATCAACGTATCTGATGAGGAATTGTTACTAAAGCAAATTGGAAGAGCAGCAGGAGTAGGAGACATAGTAGTGATGGGAGATTTTAACTATCCAGAGATGAACTGGAAAAACGATTCATGTGATACTGCTAGGGGCAATATGTTTTTAAACACACATAATGATAACTACTTAGTTCAACTAATTGAGGAACCAACTAGGTACAATGCAATCTTAGACCTGGTATTAACAAACAATGGGGATTTGGTATCAGATATTACAGTAGGGGAACCCATAGGAAACAGCGACCACAATATGGTCACATTCAATATCAGTTTTCATAAACAGCCTTATACTGGCTCAACTAGGACTCTAAACTTTAGCAAAGCAAATTTTGAAAAGATGAGGGTATTTTTCAGGGATATTGAATGGGAAGGTTTGTTTTTAGGAAAAAAAAATTGGGAGAAATGGGAGGTACTAAAATTCCTGCTAGCTAAAAATACACTCAAATTTATTCCTACGAGCAGCAAAAAAAGGAATAAAATTCAAACCAATGTGGCTTAACAAAAAGATAAGGGAATTTATGGGCAAGAAAAGTCGAGCATTTAAAAAATACGAATCTGACGGGGAAGCAGAGTCATTTCAGCACTATAAGGAATGTAACAAAATTTGCAAAAAGGAAATAAGAGCTGCTAAAGTAGAAACTGAAAAACTAGTAGCAAAGGAAAACAAAGTGAATCCCCAAAAATTCTTTAAATACATTAATAGCAAGAGATTAAAGAAGGAGAGTATAGGCCCTTTAAAAGACAAGTTGGGAGTATTAAGCAAAAATGATAATGACGTAGCGGACACACTAAATGAGTTTTTTTCAACAGTATTAGAGACGACCCAATTCGGGGACTAACACATAATCTCAATAATGAGAATATCACACTGATAGGTACTTATTTAAGCGAGGAATTAGGCTGTGACCGATTAAAACATTTAAAGATTAATAAATCACCAGGTCCCGATGGTATTCAGTGAAGGAAAAAACAATGGTTCCCTAATGCACACTGAGTGAATAATATTCCTACATAATAGTCAGATAATACGGAGATCTTGGTTGCGTATATCTGCAGATATAGGGTTAAGCCCCCAGGCCGATCGACAAGGCCTCTCCGTCACTGGGGGTCCCTAATATTAGGTATGGGTCCGGGGTGCAGGACCCCATAATGTCGGCACAGGTCGGCTACCCCAGGTCAGCACACAGGTGAGAGTTAATAGGGTTAATAAGAAGCACAGAAGTGCTATGTGAGTGGTGTGATTAAAATAATACAAAAATATATACAAAATGATAGGGAAACTCATAAGTGTTAGGGTGTGCCGACCTGAAGCAGCCCAGCGATACCTACACAGGGGCCACCACACCCCACACCCACCCCACAAATAATTCCAAATATGTCTGGGTTGAATTCCCAGTGTAAGGCCACATGGTAATGGCTCCTACAGCATCTGAGAGCCAGCTTACCTGGGGATACCCCTGACTTCCCCCTATGGCAGTCTAGAGTCAGCAATCCCTCCTAATGCTGACCTAATGCTAATCTCAATAATGAGAATATCACACTGATAGGTACTTATTTAAGCGAGGAATTAGTCTGTGACCGATTAAAACATTTAAAGATTAATAGATCACCAGGTTCCGATGGTATTCACCCAAGGGTTCTAATGGAGCTTCACTCTGAACTTGCAAAACCGCTATTTTTGATTTTTAAGGATTCAGTAATATCAAGTATGGTTCCCAAAGACTGGCGTATAGCGGAAGTAGTGCCTATATTCAAAAAGGGAAGTAAATAAAGCTGAACCAGGTAATTATAGACCAGTTAGTCTTACATCTATAGTGGGGAAAGTATTGGAAGGTATTCTAAGAGATAGTATTCAGAAGTTCCTTGAAGTCAATAAGGTCAGTAAAAGGAATCAACATGAGTTTTTGAAGCACAGATCCTGTCAAACCAACTTACTTGGCTTTTATGAAACCGTAAGAGCAAACCTAGATCAGGGTAAAGACGTGGATGTAATCTTTTTAGATTTTGCCAAAGCATTCGACACTGTACAACACATGAGACTTATCTACAAGCTACAAGAATCAGGGCTAGGAAGCACAATATGCACTTGGGTCATAAACTGGTTAGATAATAGGGAGCAGCGAGTTGTGGTTAATGGATCTTTTTCAACTTGGACTGAAGTGCTAAGTGGTGTGCCGCAAGGCTCAGTATTAGGACCATTATTGTTCAATATTTTCATTAACGACCGAACAGCAGGTCTTGAGAGCATGGTGTCAATTTTTGCAGATGATACCAAATTGTGTAAAGTTATAAATGCGGAGGGGGATGCTGAGTCGCTTCAGAACGACTTAGTTAAATTAGAAGCTTGGGCAGTGAAATGGAGAATGCGCTTCAATACAGACAAATGTAAGGTAATGCACTGTGGTAAAAAGAACAAAAATAACACCTACATACTAAATGGGGTAAAATTAGGGTATTCTGTGCTGGAAAAGGACTTAGGTGTCCTCATAGATCGCAAACTAAGCAGTAATACCCAAAGTAGGACTGCAGCAAAGAAGGCTAATAAGATATTAGCTTGCATAAAACGGGGAATTGATGCTAGGGACGAAAGTATTATACTCCCATTATATAAATCACTTGTGAGGCCACACCTTGAATACTGTGTACAATTCTGGGCACCTTACTACAAAAAGGATATCCTGGAGCTACAAAAGGTTCAAAGGCGGGCGACCAAACTAATTAAGGGTATGGAGACGCTGGAATACGAGGAAAGGCTTTCAAGACTAGGCATGTTTACACTGGAAAGAGGAGATTACGAGGGGACATGATCAACATTTACAAATATATAAGGGGACAATGTACAGATCTTGCGCAGGACCTGTTTTTGGTTTGATCAACACAGAACTCGTGGACACTCGCTCAGGTTAGAAGAGATTCCGCACAATACGGCGTAAAGGCTTTTTTACGGTAAGGACGATACGTGTTTGGAATTCCCTCCCTGAAGAAGTTGTAATGGCCCACTCAGTCAACACCTTTAAGAATGGGTTAGATAAATTCCTAATGGATAAGGATATCCAGGGTTACAGGGCATAGTCACGCACTATGGTTATTATACAAAAGAGGGGTAAAACGTAACGGCAGTCATCAACTTCAATCAAAATTTTATACAAAATAATCCTGCATGGGAGACCACAAATAGGTTGAACTCGATGGACAATTGTCTTTTTTCAACCTTAGATACTATGTTACTATATTCTGGAAGTAGATGAAGAGTAAAGAATATTGAGGAGGATCTTTTGAAGAGGAAAGCCATAACAACGTAGGATTTAAAAAGATGATCCCACACTACCAGGTCAAGTGACTTCTCAGCATCAAGTGATGAAAGGACATTAAGAGTGTCATCCTGTATATCATCAAAATGTTGTAAGACAGATATATCCTTCCGTATATTGGAAACAGAGTTTCTACCCCAAACAAAGCCTGTCTGGTCGCTATGTACTAGAGATGGAACTATATGTTTAAATCATTCAGATAAAATGTTAGTAAAATGTTTAAAGTCCTATTAAGTAGCAGATCAGGTGATAAGAACCTGGCAGTGAGGGATCTCTACTGGGTTTAGGCAGGACTTTTCAATGGCATCATTGAAATATGGAGGAGGAGTATGACCACCTAAGATATAATTGAAAAATGCTGTAAGAGGAGCAACCAGAGAGGATCGCAAACGTTTGTAGAATTCCCCAGTAAGACCATCCAGTTCCAGGGACTGGCCGGGTTTAAGTCCTTTAATTGTAGATAGTACTTCTTGCTCAGTAATGGGTGATGTAAACGATTCACTTTGGGGAACAGAGAGTTGAGGAAAGGAAATACGGTTCCAGAAAGAAGTTTTGTTATCTTCCTGTATTGGTTCCTGCATATATAAATTTGAGTAAAATTGGTATAAGACGTCAAAAATGGCCGGTCCACTATGCACTCATTTTTCCTCTGTGTCTTGTAAAGCCAAGAGAGCAGAATCAGTTCTATCTCCTCTAAGTAAATTAGAGAGGCGTTTTCCATTTTTGTCCCAATGAATTAGAAAAATATATTTATTACTACGTATTTTGCGATCCCCTGCGTGTTGTACAACGGCATCATAATGGATTCAACATTCCTCAAAAGCCTTTTTGGAGGAAGGTGTAGAAGATTGGCGGAGGGTTTGGAATGACTTACATATACTTTCTGACTCATAGTGGTGTCTATTATGATGAGCTGTACAGTAGAGTATGTCACCCACATAATAGCTTTTGCTGCCTGCCAATACAGAAGGGAGTCACTGGAGTGTAAGTCATTAGTAAAACCATAGTTATTCCAAAAGGTTTGAAGGGAGTCTTTAAATTTAGTAGAAGATGTTAAATATGCGCCAGGAACAGTATGTACCAGAGGAAATAGAAGGGCTAATAGTAAATCAAATGAATAAGTGGTCAGTGAGGTTAAAAATTTCAGTAGCTGAGGATTTTGCTTTACATATACAGGAGTTAAATAATAAAAGATAATCAAATCTGGAGAACGACTTGTGGTGGGAAGAATAAAAGATGTTTATATTTCATCCACTAGGGGGCACAGGATTCATTACGCTAGGTATAGGTTGAATGCAGAGGCATCCGGGCACCAATGGGTTACATTTTATTACCCAGCAACCCTCTGGTCTCCTGTTGCCTATACCCCCCCCCGCCAGTATTTTAATTAGTGCTGGCATGAGCACCATGAAGAGGAGCTAAGAAGCTCCATGGTTACTAGGGGCAGTGGTACAGGTGTCCACTGGACACCCGCACCATGCCCCATCACCCGACGTAGGCGGTGGCAGCACTGGTGAGCAGGCAGGTGACTTCCACCGCGGGACTCACATGAGGTGCACACAACTCCCAGAGTCTGCAACCGCAATCCGGAGCTGGGAGGTAAGAGAACGGCTCCTCTGGTTAGACTGATGGGCTGTTGCAGCGGGGATCCACCCCAGCAGAGGAGACGGGGTAAATGAGGCATCGGGTCACCTGTGCTTTCCACTAGACCACCAGGTACAGCACGGCAGAATCAGGCAAGTCCCTGGAGGTTAAGCACCCAAGTGGGGGTGGTAATGGTCTGCTGACTCTCCCTTGTCCCTGAGCTGGCTTGAAACAAGGGGTTAACTGCCAGACTCAGGAATATTTATCCTCCCTCAGCTGGCTCCTCCTATAAAACGTTGGGCAGCTATCTTTAAAGCATTGCTGCTCTGGCTGGGGAACAGTGAGGGAGGTTTGGGCCTGGTCTCCCCTATACCGTGCTCTCTGAGTCTTGTCCTGGTTTATTTCTCCTGCCTGATCTCCTACAGACTCCAGTTAGATTCTGTGCCCAGTGAGACAGGATGCACACTGAGGAGCTCTCCAGAGTTTCTCTGAAAAATACTTTTGTTAGGTTTATTATTTTCAGGGAACACTGCTGGCAACAGGCTCCCTGCATCGTGGGACTGAGGGGAGAGAAGCAGACCTACTTCTGTGAGTTTCAGGGCTCTGCTTCTTAGGCTACTGGACACCATTAGCTCCAGATGGTCTGATCGCTAGGTACGCCTAGATGCTCATTCCCGGAGCCGCGCCATCAACCCCCTTGCAGAGCCAGAAGTCAGAAGCCGGGTGAGTAGAAGAAGATCAGAAGACTTCAGTGACGGCAGAAGATTTCAGATGGCTTTTGAGGTAGCGCGCAGCGCGCCATGCTCCCACATACAAAACGGCACTGCAGGGCGCAGGAGGGGGAGCCCTGGGCAGCATAAAACCTCAATAGCGACTGGCACAAGTGTATACAATGCCTGGGCACTAAATACAGACCCCCGCCAGTATAAATATGTAAAAATAAGCGGGACTGAAGCGCGCCATGATGGGGGCGTGGCTTAGCCCTCACAGTTGTGACCAGCGCCATTTTCTCTTCACAGCTGCAGAGACGCTGAGCCTGACCTCCCACACTGCTGTACAAGTAACAGGGTGCAAAACGGGGGGGGGGGGCAAAAGTGATTTGGTGCTATTTTATTGAATTTAAAAGCGCTAACAGGTCTGGGCAGTATATTACTCGCTTCAGTACCGGGATAGGCGCTGGGTGTGAGCTGGCAGAACTCCCTCTGTGTTTCTCTAACAGACTTTGCTGTGGGTCTGTCCCCTATAGCCCCAGTGTGGTTGTGGGTGTCGGTACGTGTGTGTCGACATGTCTGAGGCTGAATTCTCTTCCCAGGAGGAGGCTGGAGTTAGGACAGAAAAGGCTGTGGGAGTGACCGTGTCGGCACCGCTGACGGCTGATTGGGTGAATATGTTGAGTGTTTTGAATGCCAATGTGACTCGTTTGACTAAGAGATTAGATAAATCTGAGTCTAAGAACCAGACATGGAGGAAATCCATGGAGGATGCATTGTCACAAGCTCAGACCCCTTCGGGGTCACAGAAACGTGCATTTACCCAGATTACAGATACCGACACGGACTCTGATTCCAGTGTCGACTATAGTGATGCCAGACTGAATCCTAAACTGGCTAAGAGCATTCAGTACATGATTCTGGTGATAAAAGACGTATTACATATCACTGAGGACCCTACTGTTCCTGATACTAGGGTCTGTATGTATAAATGAAAGACATCTGAGGTAACGTTTCCTCCCTCTCATGAACTGAACGCTCTTTTTGAAAAGGCTTGGGAAAATCCTGACAAGAAGTTACAGGTTCCCAAAAGAATTCCAGTGGCATATCCGTTCCCCTCTGGGAACAGGGAAAAGTGGGAGTCAACCCCCACGGTGGACAAAGCTCTATCGCGTCTGTCCAAAAAGGTAGCGCTTCCGTCTCCTGACACGGCAGCCCTAAAGGATCCTGCGGATCGTAAGCAGGAAAATACACTAAAATCCATTTATGTCACTACAGGTTCGCTACTTAGGCCTGCCGTTGCTTTGGCATGGGTGAGTAGCGCTATTGAAAAGTGGGCAGATAACTGGTCATCTGAGAGAGATACCCTGGACAGGGATAGCGTGCTTTTGACTCTGGGTCATATCAGGGACGCTGCAGCATATTTAAAAGAAGCTGCAAGGGATATTGGCCTGTTGGGATCAAGGGCCAATGCCATGGCAGTCTCGGCTAGGAGGGCATTGTGGATTCATCAATGGAATGCTGATGCTGACTCTAAGAAGACTATGGAGTCTCTACCGTTTAACGGTAGTGTCTTGTTTGGTGACGGCCTCACTGACCTGGTATCTACAGCTACCGCGGGTAAGTCATTATTTTTACCTTATGTTCCTGCACAACAAAAGAAAACGCCCCACTATCAGATGCAGTCCTTTCGGCCCAATAAATACAAAAAAGGATGAGGGTCCTCCTTCCTTGCTGCGAGAGGAAGAGGAAAGGGAAAGAGGTCACAGGCTGTGGCAAGTTCCCAAGAACAGAAGACCTCTCCGGCTTCTACCAAATCCACCGCATGACGCTGGGGCTCCTCTGCGGGAGTCTGCACCGGTGGGGGCACGTCTCAAACTCTTCAGTCAGGTCTGGGTTCACTCGGCCCTGGATCCTTGGATATTAGAAATAGTAACCCAAGGGTACAAATTAGAGTTTCAAGACGTTCCCCCACACCGATTTTTCCAATCTGCCTTGCCAGCTTCTCTTCCAGAAAGGGAGGTAGTATATGCTGCAATACTAAAGCTGTGTCATAATCAAGTCATTGTCACGGTACCCCCGTCACAACAGGGGGAGGGCTTTTATTCAAATCTGTTCGTGGTCCCGAAGCCGGATGGCTCAGTCAGACCGATTCTGAACCTAAAATCCCTCAATTTCTTTCTAAAAAAACAAACAAATTCAAGATGGAATCTCTCCGAGCAGTGATCTCCAGTCTGAAGAAAGGAGGGGGATTTTATGGTGTTGGTCGACATAAAGGATGGCTACTTACACGTCTCCATTTCTCTGACGTCCTAAGTGGATGCTGGGCCTCCGTAAGGACCATGCGGAATAGCGGCTCCGCAGGAGACTGGGCAAAACTAAAGAAAGCTTTAGGACTACCTGGTGTGCACTGGCTCCTCCCACTATGACCCTTCTCCAGACCTCAGTTAGAATCTTGTGCCTGGCTGAGCTGGATGCACACTAGGGGCTCTCCTGAGCTCCTAGAAAGAAAGTATATTTAGGTTTTTTATTTTACAGTGAGATCTGCTGGCAACAGACTCACTGCAGCGAGGGACTAAGGGGAGAAGAAGCGAACCTACCTAACAGGTGGTAGTTTCGGCTTCTTAGGCTACTGGACACCATTAGCTCCAGAGGGATCGACCGCAGGACCCGACCTTGGTGTTCGTTCCCGGAGCCGCGCCGCCGGCCCCCTTACAGAGCCAGAAGCAAGAAGTGTTCCGGAAAATCGGCGGCAGAAGACTTCAACAAGGTAGCGCACAGCACTGCAGCTGTGCGCCATTGCTCCTCATGCACACCTCACACTTCGGTCACTGATGGGTGCAGGGCGCTGGGGGGGGCGCCCTGAGGGCAATATAAGACACCTTGGCTGGCAAATCATCACAATATATAGTCCCAGGGCTATATATGTGATAAATTACCCCTGCCAGAATCCATAAAAAAGCGGGAGAAAAGTCAGCCGAAAAAGGGGCGGGGCTATCTCCCTCTGCACACTGGCGCCATTTTTTCTTCACAGTGCAGCTGGAAGACAGCTCCCCAGGCTCTCCCCTGTAGTTTTCAGGCTGAAAGGGTTAAAAAGAGAGGGGGGGGCACTAAATTTAGGCACAATATATGTATACAAGCAGCTATTGGGGGGAAAATCACTCAGTTATAGTGTTAATCCCTGCATTATATAGCGCTCTGGTGTGTGCTGGCATACTCTCTCTCTGTCTCCCCAAAGGACTTTGTGGGGTCCTGTCCTCAGTCAGAGCATTCCCTGTGTATGTGCGGTGTGTCGGTACGGCTGTGTCGACATGTTTGAGGAGGAAGGTTATGTGGAGGCGGAGCAGATGCCGATAAATGTGATGTCGCCCCCTGTGGGGCCGACACCAGAGTGGATGGATAGGTGGAAGGTATTAACCGACAATGTCGACTCCTTACATAAAAGGCTGGATGACGTAACAGCTGTGGGACAGCCGGCTTCTCAGCCCGCGCCTGCCCAGGCGTCTCAAAGGCCATCAGGGGCTCAAAAAACACCCGTTACCTCAGATGGCAGACACAGATGTCGACACGGAGTCTGACTCCAGTGTCGACGAGGTTGAGATATATACACAATCCACTAGAACATCCGTAGCATGATCTCGGCAATGAAAAATGTGTTACATATTTCTGACATGAACCCAAGTACCACATAAAAGGGGTTTAATTTTGGGGGAGAAAAAGCAGCCAGTGTTTTGTTCCCCCATCAGATGAATGAATGAAGTGTGTAAAGAAGCGTGGGTTCCCCAGATAAGAAACTGGTAATTTCTAAAAAGTTACTGATGGCGTACCCTTTCCCGCCAGAGGATAGGTCACGTTGGGAGATATCCCCTAGGGTGGATAAGGCGCTCACACGTTTGTCTAAAAAGGTGGCACTGCCGTCTTAGGATACGGCCACCTTGAAGGAGCCTGCTGATAAAAAGCAGGAGGCTATCCTGAAGTCTGTTTATACACACTCAGGTTATATACTGAGACCTTCAATTGCTTCAGCATAAATAGTGCTGCTGCGGCGTGGTCTGATACCCTGTCAGATAATATTAATACCCTAGACAGGGATAATATTTTGCTAACATAGCATATTAAAGACGTCGTCTTATATATGAAGGATGCACAGAGGGATATTTGCCGGCATCCAGAATTAATGCAATGTCCATTCTGCCAGGAGGGTATTAGAAACCCGGCAGTGGACAGGTGATGCTGCCTTTTAAAAGGCACATGGAGATTCTGCCTTATAAGGGTGAGGTATTGTTTGGGGAGGGTCTCTGGGACCTCGTATCCACAGCAACAGCTGGGAAGAATTTATTTTACCTCAGGTGACCACAGGTGAACAGGCGGTGTGGGATAGATAAATAGAAGAGAGAGAAAGAGACAAAGGAGAATAAAGAGGAATATAAAGGAGGAGATTGCGGAGCAAGCCGCAACCGTTGTACAAAAAGAAAACATTTTCTGCAACAGGTGACTTTTATTTTTATTTCAGCAAACCTGAATGACTAACGGTAAAAACATAAAAGGGAAGGTGAAGGATAGTTAAAACTTCAACCAAAAAGGGTGTGGCCTGATGAGCAGAATAATAAGAAGTGCCTACCTTTAGCTCCCAGTCTCTGCCTGCTAAAAACTGCCCTGACGTGAAGCTGTGCCTCCCTCACTCATCACAGTTCTCCTGGGGAACCAGGAAGCCATCAGGAATTGAATGCGAGAGACTGCGGCTTCCCATGCTGCAACATTACTGGAAGTTCAGGGTTTTGATGTGAGCCGTGGCTCCCTCTGTTCCCTCTACCCTCTATCCTGCCTATACATATATGCTTCAACATCATATGCTCAGCACGGTCTGGGCATCCTAATTGCTCTGCAGCACCAGAACCCTTTAAATTGCCTACCATTAGTGACATAGCCTTGCAGGTAATTGCTGTGGGCACATTAGTCCAGGGCTCCTGGCTGATATTTGACTGAGGCCCTCATTTCGGCTACCTAAGTGCTACTGGGGACCCCGACCTGACACCCCATCTTCTCTGTTGCCTCTCTGTGCCCAGTGTTGCGGCTCTCAGACTCAGGGGTCACTGCATCCCTATGGATTGAGGCCTGTAGACTTCTTGAATGCCAGTGATTTAGGGGTGTGGTCTGGCTAGCATATGTTTAAAAGCATGTTTCTCCCCTAATCCAGCAGCCTGGCTATTGAAAGAGGCTTTACATTTTGGATACCCCATCTCTCTATCTACTTTAGCCTCATAAACACTGTTGCTTGCCTCTGGCACTGTTTGCCACCATCGGAGCACCGCCATAGCAACCTCAACACTCTGAGACCTGCATTGGAATATGCGGCAGACTTGTCATGCAGTCCCTGCCCCCATCTCCTCTAGTGGTGCCTCCGGACTGTTCTCTCCCCAGTCCACAGTTACTCCCGAATCTGCATATCACCTACCCCCATGAGTGGAGGTCACTCTAGACCCGGCTCACACGTGGCGCATGGGGTTCGGAGTCCTGGACCTGCATCTGTGCCCACTGCCATCTTGCAGAGATCATTCCCATTGGAGCCTGCCTATCTGCGATTGCCTCTCTCGCCAAGGGGACTGACGGTATGTAGCACAGCTATTTGGATGCCACCCATGGCCTCCATCTATCTCCTGTTGGTGTCCTCCACACCTCGGCATAAAGACTCATGCCAAAATCATTGGGACTGGTGGAGGATGCCTACTACTCCTATTATTACTAGCATGCCCTCTAAATATGGCCTTACCTAGACCAATGTCTTGCTAATATCTGAGTGTCGCTTTCTGAGATTATCCCTCTAAGCAAGAAAGCTTCTCTTTGCAGTAATATTGGAACAACTTTATAAATCTCAACCCTCAGTAAATCTCAACCTAAGAATAAAAAGGGTCTCAAGCTGATATCACACACCACTTTAATAAGCACAATAAACCGTGCCCCTCTAATTCCATACCAACCTCTCCTCGTCAACTTGCTGGTCCTGACATGGATCAGGACGAAGCGCTGGCCACCAAGAAAGATATCTCTGACCTTAAGACTCTTCTGATATCTCTCAACACTGCTCTCACTGCCGAACTTCATAAGATGGCGGGAGAACTTAAAAAAGACATCTCCGCTCTAGATAAGCACAACATGGTTCTGGAAACCACCTCCTCCCAATACTCCTCCTTTCATTCTGAAACCTTCAAAGACTTGGAGTATCTTAGCCGCGAACTCCATTTCTTGAAAGAGAAGAATGAGGACTTGGAAAATAGGGAAAATACGCAACGACATCTGCATCAGGAATATACCTTAGTCTGCGGTTCCTGCTAATCTCTCCTCTTACCTTACTCGCTTCTTCATCTCACTAGTACCATCCCTATCTCCCCAGGATATGGGCATCAATCATTTATCCCACTCCCTGGTCTGACTACTCTGCTGTAGCGATCCACCTAGACCTAATGTCCCCAAGCATACCTGTAGGCTTAACGAAGCACTCCTGAAACTCCCATACTTCCAGGCTACCATAACTTCAAAACTGTCGGATTACTTTGAGACTTGAAACACTACACCCGGCATTTACCTGAACACAATATGGGAATTATTTGCTACGCTTCTCACCATAAGAATACCCTACTAGCCACCATTTCCACCCTGCCAGCCCAAATCCATCAATTGGAAGCTGACCATAAATGCACCCACTCTGCGATATTACAACAGCTTGATAAGACGAGAGGTGAGTTACATAACATCTTAGCTGAAAAAATAGGATTTTAATACCTACCGGTAAATCCTTTTCTCTTAGTCCGTAGAGGATGCTGGGGATACCATAATAACCATGGGGTATAGACGGGATCTGCTGGAGACATGGGCACTTTAAGACTTTGAAAGGGGTGTGAACTGGCTGCTCCCTCTATGCCCCTCCTCCAGACCTCAGTTATAGGAACTGTGCCCAGGGAGACGAACATTTAGAGGAAAAGGATTTATTGTTAAAATAAGGTGAGACACATACCAGCTCACACCTCAAACACGCCGCACAACATGGCATTTAACAGAACTCCAGTCAAAGGCATAAACAACGTCAGCAAGTGGCTGACTATAACAAAACACAACCCGTGTGTAAACATAACTAATAACTGCAGATAGAGTCCGCACTGGGACGGGCGCCCAGCATCCTCTACGGACTAAGAGAAAAGGATTTACCGGTAGGTATTAAAATCCTATTTTCTCATACGTCCTAGAGGATGATGGGGACACCATAATAACCATGGGGTTTATACCAAAGCTCCAGAACGGGCGGGAGAGTGTGGATGACTCTGCAGCACCAATTGACCAAACAGGAGGTCATCATCAGCCAGGGTATCAAACTTGTAAAGTTTCGCAAAAATCTTTGAACCCGACCAAGTAGCTGCTCGGCAAAGTTGTAATGCCGAGACCCCCCGGGCAGCCGCCCAGGATGAGCCCACCTTTCTGGTAGAATGGGCCTTCACTGATTTCGGTAACGGCAATCCAGCCGTAGAATGAGCATGCTGAATCGTATTACAGATCCAGTGCGCAATAGTCTGCTTGGAAGCAGGCGTCCCAATCTTGTTGGCAGCATACAAGACAAACAGAGCCTCCGTTTTCCTAAGTTGAGCCATTCTGGTGACATAAATCTTTAAGGCCCTGACAACGTCAAGAGATTTTGACTCCACGAAGGCGTCAGTAACCACCGGTACCACAATAGGCTGGTTCATGTGGAACGATGAAACCACTTTTGGCAGAAATTGTTGACAAGTCCTCAACTCTGCTCTATCTTCATTGAAGATTAAATAAGGGCTCTTGTGAGACAAAGCCGCTAACTCAGACACCCACCTTGCGGATGCTAAGGCCAATAGCATGACCATTTTCCAAGAGAGAAATTTAAACTCCCCCTTCTGTAAAGGTTCAAACCAATGTGATTGAAGGAAATGCAACACCACGTTAAGATCCCATGGTGCCACTGGGGGCACAAATGGAGGTTGGATGTGCAAAACGCCTTTCACGAAAGTCTGAACTTCTGGAAGAGAGGCCAATTGTTTTTGAAAGAAAACCGATAAGGCCGAAATTTGTACTTTGATTGAGCCTAACTTTAGGCCCGCATCCACACCTGCTTGCAAGAAATGGAGAAAACGCCCTAGCTAAAATTCTTCCGTAGGAGCCTTCTCGGATTCACACCAAGACACATATTTTCTCCAAATACGGTGATAATGTTTATGTCACGATCCGGGTATCTGGACACTATTACTTGCCTTTCAGATGTCTCTTGAGGCTGGCTCAGCGTTCCAAGGCCAGATCTCATCTGTGTCCACATTCTGCATATCTCTCCTGTCACGCTGAGACGCTGTCACAGCGGTGCCATGTTTGAATCCTGCATGGCGTCTCCTGTCCTCTGCGGCCGGCGGAGCCATTACTGTTATGTTTCCACATGGTTTCCAAACCAGCTTTCCCTCCAAGTTCTAACATGGGCGCAGCCATGTTGGATCCAATCACATGTCTCAGTTCCACCAATCCACTGCCTCTGGAAATCTGCATAATTGCCCAGCCAATGCCTGCATTGCTGCAGGTATAAGTATCCTGTGCCTGGACCAGGAAATCGTCAGTGCTTTGTTTGTCATACCTTGTTCCAGTCTCTCTCTCCTGTGGTTGTTTTTCCAGGTTCCAGCTCCTGTCTCCAGCATCCACTAAGAGACCCGCACCTGCCTACCATCCTGCGGTGCAGCCTGACTCTGCAGTCCTCCGTGGCTGATCCAGCTTCCAGCTATTAACCCATATGCTTCCAGCAGATTCCAGTATCCTTAAAGTGCCGGTGTTGTTCCAGCGGATTCCTACTTATCAGCAATATCCATTACCACCGGTAACCATCCTTCAACTCCTCTGTTTCCACGCTCCCTAGCATCTTACAGTTTCCACTCCGTGTATCATCACCTGGCTGGTTCCATCCAGCATTCACTCAGTGACTTTATCACCTGGCTGATCCCACTCAGCATCCACTCCGTGTCTTACCACCTGGCTGGTTCTATCCAGCAAACACAACAGCTGATTCAAGTTACCAGCTTCATCTATTCCATCTACTGGCATGTTCCTTGGTTATCTGCACTACTACAGCCAGGCCTGGTAAGGTTTTTCCATCAAGGACTTTAACACCTGTTCTTAACCTACCAGTGCTCTGTTACACCTTCCATGGTCAAAGTGTTCCAGGAATATTATTTATTGCCACTGTCATCATTTGCTGTCTGTTGTTACACGGAGTTTGTCAATAAACTTTTAATTTACTTTTACCTGGTTGTCATGGTCACACCTTCGGGTTTCCTTTTAACACTTACATGTCCAGGGGTCTGATTAACCTCCCCAGTTCCTCTCAGCCCCTACAACTGAGGCTTCCTCCTGTCAGCTAAAACCCTCAGTTGTGACAGTAAGCACTGACCATATGAATCCAGCCGGAGACCAGGATCATGCGGCTAGGCGATGCAAGAACTGGCAGCCCAACTTGAACATCAGGAGGCTGCACAAGGCATATCATCTGCTGTCTCCAGGATCTCTCTACGCGGCTGGATGGGATTCAAATGACTCTCCGTGAACCTGACACATCCGGTGCGTCCACCACAGTGACACCAGCTGTAACCCCACCCACCTTGCCCATTTCCATTACATGTCTTCATCTTCCAACGCCAGCAAAATTTGACGGATCACCAAGGTTCTGCAGGGGATGTCTCAACCAATGCGAAATCCATTTTGAGCTTCAACCTGGCAATTTCCCCAGTGACCGTACTAAAATTGCCTATATCATCTCCCTTCTCAGCGGCTCAGCCCTTGACTGGGCATCAACTTTATGGGAGAAGTCTGATCCCCTGCTGTCCTCCTATACTGACTTTGTGGCAACATTCAGGTGCATCTTCGACGAGCCAGGCCGGGTAACCTCTGCTTCATCTGAGATGCTCCGTTTACGCCAGGGAACACGTACTGTGGGACAGTATCTAATACAGTTCCAAATCCTGGCATCCGAACTGGCATGGAACGACGAGGCCCTGTATGCTGCATTTTGGCATGGCTTATCTGAGCGTATCATGGATGAGTTAGCTACCAGAGACTTGCCCTCCAAGTTGGATGAGCTAATCTCATTATGCACGAAGGTTGATCTACGGTTCAGCGAAAGAGCAATTGAGCGGGGAAGGTCATCCATTCCAAAATCTTCTGCTCCTCCTCCTTGTCAACCGTCTCCGTCCGAAGATGAGCCCATGCAAATTGGTCGTTCCCGTCTATCCCCTGCTGAGCGCCGAAGACGTCTTACCAAGTTCCTCTGTCTCTACTGTGCAGCTCTGTCTTACGCAATCAATGCCTGTCCCAAACGTCCGGGACTTCAAGTCCTAGCTCGCCAAGGAGAGGGCCGGCTAGGAGTAATGCTCTCCTCTCCATCTCCTCGTGATTGTAATCTCCCAGTCTCGCTTCAAATTGCTCAACGTTACAGGAACGTCATTGCCCTCCTTGATTCCGGAGCAGCTGGGAATTTCATAACCGAAGCTTATGTTAAACGGTTGTCCCTACCGACCGAGAGACTTTCCTCGTCCATCTCCTTGACTGCCGTGGATGGCAGCAAGATATTTGATGCAGTTATTTCTCTAAGGACTCTACCAGTTCGTCTGAGAGTGGGAGTTCTTCATGCTGAATTTATTTCCTTCCTAGTGATTCCAAGAGCCACACATCCAGTGGTTTTGGGCCTTACATGGCTCCGCCTCCACAATCCATCGATTGACTGGACGACTACGCAGATACTAGCATGGGGTCCCTCCTGTGCTGAGACCTGTTTGTCCAAAGTGCTTCCTGTTTGTTCTTCTTTCCCCAGGTCGTCTGATGTTCCACCTCCTCCATATCAAGACTTCACGGACGTGTTCAGTAAAGCTTCTGCTGATATCCTTCCTCCTCATAGAGAATGGGACTGCCTAATTGATCTAATTCCAGGGAACGTTCCACTTCGAGGCCGAACTTATCCATTATCCCTGCCTGAGATGCACTCCATGGGGGAGTACATCAAAGAGAACCTGGCGAAAGGTTTTATCCAACCTTCTTCTTCTCCAGCTGGCGCAGGCTTCTTCTTCGTTAAGAAGAAAGATGGTGGTCTGCGGCCGTGCATCGACTACAGAGGTCTGAACGACATTACCGTCAAGAACCGGTATCCTCCGGAAGAGTTGCTCCGCTGACTCTTCGATAGAGTCAGCGGAGCAACCATCTGCACAAAGTTGGATTTGAGGGGTGCCTACAATGTTATCCATATCCGTGAGGGTGACGAGTGGAAGACCGCCTTTAACACCCGCGATGGACATTATGAGTACCTCGTCATGCCCTTCGGATTGAGCAATGCTCCAGCTGTCTTCCAGCATTTCGTCAATGAGATCTTCAGAGACATCTTATACCGCCATGTCGTGGTATATCTAGATGATATCCTCATCTTTGCCAATAATCTAGAGGAACATCATTTTTGGGTAAAGGAGGTTCTGTCCCGTCTCCGTGTCAATCATCTCTATTGCAAATTGGAGAAATGTGTTTTTGAAGTTAAATCCATTCCGTTTCTAGGTTACATTGTGTCCGGTTCCGGACTAGAGATGGATCCTGAGAAACTACAAGCAATCCAGAATTGGCTGATACCCTTAACCCTCAAAGGGGTCCAGAGGTTCTTAGGGTTCGCCAATTATTACAGAAAGTTTATACAAGACTTTTCCACCATTGTGGCGCCTATCACTGCATTAACCAAGAAGGGTGCTAACCCGTCCAAGTGGTCTGAGAAGCTACGCAAGCTTTTCATCTCCTAAAGCAACGTTTCATCTCTTAACCAGTTCTGAAACAGCCCGACATCGACTCTCCTTTCATCTTAGAGGTCGATGCCTCCTCCGTTGGATTAGGAGCGGTGTTATCCCAGAGGGCTAAAGATGGCCATCTACATCCTTGCAGTTTCTTCTCCCGGAAGTTCTCCCCAGCTGAGCGCAACTATGCCATTGGCGACCAGGAGTTGCTAGCCATCAAGCTCACTCTAGAGGAGTGGAGATATCTGTTGGAGGGAGCTTCTCATTCAATTACTATACTTACCGACCACAAGAATCTTTTATATCTGAAAAGCGCACAATGTCTTAACCCTCGTCAGGCTAGATGGGCACTTTTCTTTTCCAGGTTCGACTTTTAACTCCAGTTCTGTCCGGGTTCTCAGAATCGCAAGGCCGATGACCTTTCCCGCTCATGGGAGCAAGAAAATGAGTCGGAGTCTGCGGACAAGCATCCTATTATTAATCTGTTGGCATTCTCCACGGTAGGGATGGACTCTACCCCTCCACCAGGGAAACGTTTTGTGAAGCCGGTGTTAAGGAAGAAGCTCATGCATTGGGCCCATGCTTCCCATTTTGCCGGACATACAGGCATTCAGAAAACCCTTGAATTTATTTCTAGGTCCTACTGGTGACCAACTCTGAAGAAGGACGTCATGGAGTTTATTGCTTCTTGCCCGAAGTGTGCCCAACACAAAGTCTCCCGCCAGTCGCCTGCAGGGCAACTGGTTCCATTATCTGTTCCCCGTCGACCGTGGACCCATTTGTCGATAGACTTTGTTACAGACCTGCCTATGTGCAACAAGTTTAATACCGTCTGGGTGGTAGTTGACCAGTTCACCAAGATGGCACATTTCATACCCCTCACCGGTCTTCCATCAGCTTCCAAGTTGGCTCAAGTGTTTATCCAAGAGATCTTCCGACTTCACGGTCTTCCTGAAGAGATCATCTCCGATCGTGGAGTACAATTCGTAGCCAAATTTTGGCGAAGTTTGTGTCAAGCCCTCCAAGTCAAGTTAAAGTTTTCTACAGCTTACCATCCTCAGACCAATGGTCAGACCGAGAGGGTGAATCAGGACTTGGAGGCCTTCCTCCGCATTTATGTGTCTTCCTCCCAAGATGACTGGGTTCAACTCCTTCCCTGGGCCAAGTTTAGCCACAACAATCAATACCATTCCTCATCTTCTTCAACACCATTCTTCATCAACTATGGATTCCACCCTAAAGTTCCAGAATTCCAACCGCTTCCAGCGACTTCTGTTCCTGCAGTGGATGTCACCTTGCGTCAGTTTTCAAATAACTGAAATAATGTCCGCACGGCCCTGCTTAAAGCCTCATTCAGGTACAAGAAGTTTGCCGATAGGAAGCGTAGAGCGGTTCCTGCTCTCAAGGTGGGTGATCGTGTATGGTTGTCCACGAATAATTTGAGGTTGAGAGTTCCCAGCATGAAATTTGCACCTCGTTTCATCGGTTCTTTTAAAATTTAACAAGTCATCAATCCTGTTGCTTACAGACTCCAGTTACCTCCCTTCTTGAAAATACCCAGGACATTCCATGTTTCCCTGTTGAAACCGCTGATCCTGAATCGGTTTCATTCTGCACTTCCTCCAGCTCCTAAAGTTCAGACTCAACGGGGAGTCGAGTATGAGGTGGCCAAGATTCTGGACTCATGTTTCCGTTACGGTCAGTTGCAGTATCTTATTGACTGGAAGGGCTATGGTCCTGAAGAACGCTCTTGGACCAATGCCTCAGATGTCCATGCTCCTGTCTTGGTCCGGAATTTCCACTCAAAGTTTCCTCTAAAGCCTAAGAAGTATCCTGGGGCCACTCCTAAGGGGGGGGGGGGTGCTGTCACGATCCATCTGTGTCCACATTCTGCATATCCCTCCTGTCACGCTGAGACGCTGTCACAGCGGCGCCATGTTTGAATCCTGCATGGCATCTCCTGTCCTCTGCGGCCGGCGCCGCCATTACTGTTATGTTTCCACATGGTTTCCAAACCAGCTTTCCCTCCAAGTTCTAACATGGGCGCAGCCATGTTGGATCCAATCACATGTCTCAGTTCCACCAATCCACTGCCTCTGGAAATCTGCATAATTGCCTAGCCAATGCCTGCATTGCTGCAGGTATAAGTATCCTGTGCCTGGGCCAGGAAATCGTCAGTGCTTTGTTTGTCATACCTTGTTCCAGTCTCTCTCTCCTGTGGTTGTTTTTCCAGGTTCCAGCTCCTGTCTCCAGCATCCACTAAGAGACCCGCACCTGCCTACCATCCTGCGGTGCAGCCTGACTCTGCAGTCCCCCGTGGCTGATCCAGCTTCCAGCTATTAACCCATCTGCTTCCAGCAGCCTGCTTCCAGCAGATTCCAGTATCCTTAAAGTGCCGGTGTTGTTCCAGCGGATTCCTACTTATCAGCAGTATCCACTACCACCGGTAACCATCCTTCAACTCCTCTGTTTCCACGCTCCCTAGCATCTTACAGTTTCCACTCCGTGTATCATCACCTGGCTGGTTCCATCCAGCATTCACTCAGTGACTTTATCACCTGGCTGATCCCACTCAGCATCCACTCCGTGTCTTACCACCTGGCTGGTTCTATCCAGCAAACACAACAGCTGATTCAAGTTACCAGCTTCATCTATTCCATCTACTGGCATGTTCCTTGGTTATCTGCACTACTACAGCCAGGCCTGGTAAGGTTTTTCCATCAAGGACTTTAACAGCTGTTCTTAACCTACCAGTGTTCTGTTACACCTTCCATGGTCAAAGTGTTCCAGGAATATTATTTATTGCCACTGTCATCATTTGCTGTCTGTTGTTACACGGAGTTTGTCAAACTTTTAATTTACTTTTACCTGGTTGTCATAGTCACACCTTCGGGTTTCCTTTTAACACTTACATGTCCAGGGGTCTGATTATGTTAGGGTCTCCTGCCCTGTGCTGCCACGTCGTCATGGCAACTGGGAGACAAGTGCTAGCGGAGTAACCTGAGCGCAGCCGATACTCCGGTTCGGGTCTTTTGCTGTGCAGTGGTTACAGGCTTTGTGCACGGCAGGGGATCCGGTGCTGGTTTTTGTGCTCACAGTCTGTGAGGTCTGAGTGGGGCGTGGACAGCACCTGCTATATAAACCCTCTTCTCAGGTTAAGCAGATGCTGCTGAATCTTTGTTGGCTAGTCAGTTCCTGAAAGTTAGCCAGTACTGTGTAACTTATTTGTTGCTTACTGCAAATAGGCCTTGGGATTTGGTACTACACTCTGCCAATCCAGACCTAGCAGTAAGACTGGAGTCAGTCGTTTAACTTGCTGGGGTTCTTTTGCTACTCTGTGAACTTAGCAAGTTTGCGGCTGTATTCTCAGACTTGCCTGCCAAAATCCTTTCTCACTGTGCAAGGTGTTCAGGTGTGCAAGTGAGGACTAGGATTGTGGAGACTCTCCTTGTGTCTATTATTCCATCTCTGACTAAGGAGTTTACTGCCACACCCGTTGGTAACCCTTTAGGGTTTTGCTGTTGCCCTTAGCAACAGCATTTCGGGTTCTCTATGTATTAAAACACAACATCTCGCTTCTTTCCATCTGAGCATTCCTAATACTAGGGAGACACCCAGTTTCTTAGCCTCTGGGCTTCTCTGTTCACTTTGTGTTTATTTTGTTACCCTATCACCTTCTGTGTACGTAATGTCATATTCCCCAGTCTGTCTGTGAGTTCATTTGTTTTGCATCCCTCTCCATTCAGACACCAGTACATTCCTGCAGGCACTGGTGTGCATAACATATTCAGCAGCCCAATACTCCTGTTGAAATTTTGTGGGAATATGGAGCATACCCCTCAAAATACTTTGCAACAGGTGGTCGATCAGGTGCAGGTGTTGACTCGACAATTTAATGATTTGTCCATTAAAATGCACACCTCCCAGGCCGCTGGCGGAGCTCCCGCAGCAGCAGCACCTTCAGGGGTTAAGGAGCCCAAAGTAAATCTCCCGGATCGTTTTTCTGGAGATCGCTCGCAGTTCTTTTGTTTCAAGGAGAGCTGCAAGCTATATTTCCAGCTTAGGCCTCAGTCTTCTGGGTCAGAGATTCAGCGGGTGGGCATAGTGATTTCCTTGCTACAAGGAGACCCACAGGTCTGGGCATATAGGTTGCAGCCTGACTGTCCGTCGCTTAAAAGTGTTGATGCTTCTTTTACGGCACTGGGCATGTTGTATGATGACCCTGACAAGACGGCCTCAGCCGAGGCTCAGATTTCGATCCTTAAGCAAGGGCGAAGGCCAGTTGAGGTTTACTGTACAGAGTTTCGGAGGTTGGCCCATGATACCCAGTGGAATGACCCAGCCCTGAGACACCAGTACCGAAGAGGTCTTTCTAACCAGATAAAAGACCAACTGGTACAATATCCCTTGCCTGATAGCTTGGATCAGCTCATGCAGTTATCCATCCGGGTGGATAGACGGCTGAGAGAGCGTAGGCTTGAAAGGGAGACTGAGGTTTCCTTCTTTCCCAAGGGAACAAAAAAGGGGAAAGAACTGGGATGAAGGGTGGGAGGGGGAGGGGAGAGGTAAAGTCAGTTGCACAGGATAAGAATTTATAGAAGAAACCCCTAATTCGTATATCTCATTAGTTGTTCATATTTTGAAGGGGGTGCTACCACAGATCATATTGTAGATATGCAGCAAGGGGAAAGGAAAGGATCGGTCTTAGGTGCACAAATTTTAAAATATAACTTTTAATTATTGCCGTTAATTTTTTTTTATTTATTTAACACTGTATTGTAGCGTATTCTACTGAGTAGCTAAAATGCGAAATATTAAAACCACAAATAACAAATATGTGAAAGTATAACAACACTGTGAATTACAGAAAAAGAAAATAAACATAGATTTAAAAAAACTGAGCGTCTGTTTGGTGTCTGTTCTGTTATATCACTGTTTTTATGTATATCAGTAATATTTCATGTTTGTGTTACACATAGATATATTTGTATTCGAATGGTAGCCTCAATGCTTAGAAGAGTGTTTCTAACACTTCAATGTTTGGATGAATGTTTCTGGCACAGAGCCCGGATTCTATGACTGGAACATATGTTGCAATCTTGAAAGATGTAATAAATTGTTCCTGTGTTCATTAATTTGTTGCTAGTCACTCAAACTTACAGGATCAGTCACACATATATTTTGTGTGCCGTCACTCTCGTTAATTTAAAAGACCGTTATAAACAAATAGTGCACCCTATAGTTATAGTATCAAATCCCCATATAAATTTCACTAATATATAAATCTCCGTGTGATAGTATATCTCCTTTCAGAAATTGTCGGATTCTCAAACGTTTTATTTAAGATATAACATTCCACTGTTAGTTCACCTCTCACTTATAGTGTCAGGTGTCTGTCTTGTATCATAGGATCTCATATTCATGTCCCCCTTATATTTTTGATATTTTATGATATCACATCACCTCTCACATATAGTGTCAGGTGCATTAAATATCGGGGAGTAACCCCGTAGTATTTCTCATACGTGAGATTGTATACTGGTTCGCCTCTCACTTATAGTGTCAGGCGTGCTGTATATTGGGGATGTGATCCTGTGGTATTTTTCATGTACGGAATTATATACCGGTACACCTCTCACTCGTGGTGTCAGGTGTTAAATTCTATCTAAAGTTAGTTATTCATGGATGTCAAACTATGTATCACTAGAGATTTGTTCTGATGATGATACGCCAAATTATTAATCCCAAAGAGGGGTGAGGAAAAGGGGGGGGGGTTTAGATATGATATATGGATGGCGCTTAGTTGTTTATAACAATTGTGTGATGGTCTTATACAGGAAAATTTCACAATATGATAAGTGTGTGTAGATAAATGTTAGATTGCAGTCAGATATATACAGTAGGTACTCTGCGGCTGGACTATATTCAGTCGATTACTGTGGTCTATTATGACTTGATCACTTCATTAACTCTTCACCCATATGTGTGACTCAAGGTCAAGTATGCAGTCGGCACTCTGTGGCTAGGTTAATTACTGTGATCTATTATATATGATCAGATTGTTTTCTCTTCACCCGAATATATGACTCAGGGTGACCTTACTATCCGCATTGGTAGACGTGCCGTAATTATCAGTGGTCCTTTAATTAGGGTCTGGTGAGATAACCATATAATCACCTACTGAGGGCCAGTTGCCTGTACAGATCCCTTAGGCAGAATATTGTTTATTATCAATATATGTACATTAGTGTCTAACAATTCTTTTAAGGTGAGTCTGCACTTCAGTGACGACCAGTATCAGTGTCTGCAAGCGGTATCCACTATATTCCAACTAATATGCTACCTCACATCCCGCATGTAGATTGCCTGTCACAGCTTACATGCGCTGTGTGGTCTCGCTCACACGGGAGTGGATGTGATGTCAAATTCTTCTATCACTTTAATAATTACCAGTGTTTATAGCGGTATTCTAAGAACTGGCTGTCATTCTGATAAACACATATAATCACAGTATTGAAATTGCCTAGCTAAAGATTCTTCTAAGCGATCTCTGTTATGCTAAGACTGATGTGATGTTTCACATCCCGCACGTGGATGGCCTATTGGAACTCGTATCTCTACTATGTAAGTTACGTAATCTCATTCACTCGGGATTCTGAGACCTAGCAGTAAATTCTTCTATGCTAAACACATTACATTATCTTAATACATTTCTTGTTAATTATATAATTCTAAATAGGAGAAGCAGACGCGTAGGACGCTCAGGTCCTACGTACGTTTCACAATAGCTTCGTCAGGGTAACCCGAGGCCGTTACTGGAGTACCCTTTTATTCCAACCGCTGCCTATCATCGTGTCCCGCGGGGAATTCAAACTTAATTAACCGTTACAATCCGTTACGATCTGCTGGAATTGGTATACCTATAATAAGTATGGCTCACGATGTCGTGCAAAGTATACAAAATTGTATAGAATAATGTTACAGTTTCCCCACAGTTTGCTTACCCGCGGAGGAACACCATTCTGCATCTATAGTAGTGTTTTATTGTTCTCATGAATATTGAACTATCTACGCTGTATCCTGAGAGCAGTGTCTGCCATTTAAAGGGGTTCAGAAATCCGCTCTCCAGCCTCCCTGGGCCCATAAAGTGATCTATATGGGAAGCATCTATTAGAAATATATATAGATTGTTATTTCTAACAATCTTAATGAACACTTGAATAATTGTATACTAGAGTGCTACCTTTCTATTAGTGTATGTATATTTCATATTGATAAATAGTACGTATGTACGTACATTAATGGGTGATAACGTTTGTTCTGTACATTATATAATAAAATTATGTCAATTAATTTAATTTATTAAATATTTCCTATTTTAATGAATAAATAATTCTAATCAAATAAGTGTATCAGAGTGAACCAGTGTCATATTCTTTATATATCGTGATAATGTGTACTATTGGAAAAATAAGGGTTTTGTTTGAGAGTATATTTTTTTTGAATTTGCATACTTGTAAAAAAGGAGAGGGGGAGAAGAAAAGAAGACGTGTTCTCCGTGTGTAATCAAAAAGTGACTGGGATCTCTACTAATATATAAATGTGCGTGTCATGAATTGATGTGTTACATGTGTCATTTATATATTGGGTACAAAGAGTGTTAATGTCGCTAGTGAATTTATGGAAACATGGTGATTAACAGACAGGATCGAAAATTGGTGTACCACTGCATAGAGAAAATATTAAAAAGTGCAAGTGTAAAAAAGGATGAGAAAAAGAGGTGAGTGAGAATAATAAAGGAACATTTTTTATTATTATTATTTTCTGTATATTTGTGTATCTATATGTATATATAGTGTTAAGCATAGTAGTGTTTCTAAAGGGAATACATATATAAGCTTGGAAATTGGGTAAACAACTGGTTCATAAGATTAAATCAATAATCATTCGGTACGTATGTGTGTACCTAGTGTTTGTTGATTGATATTTGGAAATAGTTGTATATATGTCCACTGTGGCTCATAGTATACTCTTATATATACAAATATAGTGATTTGTCAAATGTATTAAGATTATAGGACCTCGAAGTAGCATGGTAAGTATATGTTTCCATTGAATGGTGGTTCATTGTACTATGAACTTTATAGAAGATGCTGCTCATCGGACCCAGAGATAAGATGGTAAATAATTAGTGCATCCTTGGGTAGGTTCATATATCCTGCGGTAGGTATATACTGTATCTGATGGTATCAGAAATATTAATTTGCTCTGTGATGTCCATGTCTCCTATACCTACTAGGTATTCCAGTTTCCTGTCTGGTTGTCTTTGAGGGGAGAGTGTCTGGTCATGTTTAAGACATAATCTCCATGTCCTGATGGATTAAGCCCCTTGATTTGCGATAAAATTTCCAGGATCCATTTAATGTGGATCTTCCTAGTGTATCTTCTTGTTCAATTTAATCAATGGGCCTAGGATCATAATTTATAAAAAAAATTCTCTTTTTCATGGAGAAAAAATGGATGCTTCCATTTATCTACCTTACCAGAATTTTTTTTTAATTAATTGTATATGTGTAATAAATAAAAAGAAGTCTGAGATCATTTTGGAGAGGGATTCGTTATATGGTATATTTGTTTAGAGGAAGGGTTGATAGCTGTTGTTTTCATTGATGCCATTAGGTGTCATTGTATTAAGGAGAAATATCCACCTAGTTTCCTTTTTCAGGAGTTCGCCACCCAAGTCTCCTCCTCTGATGCCCAGAGAGATTTTCTCCATAGCAAAAAATTTTAGTTCATTTGGGGAACTATCATGGAATTTCAGAAAATGTCTGGCCACAGGTGTCAGTGTCCTAAATCTTGCTTGATCTTTTCTTGCATTCCTGATAGAGCCAACATGCTCGAGAATCCTTTGTTTCAGGGGTCTTATTGTTTTGCCTATATACTTTTTGCCACACGGGCATTGGAGGAGGTACACTACTCCTATGGTTCGACAGTCTAGGTAGTCTTTTATGTGCCATGTTTTCCGAAATTTGTCCTGGAAGGATTTTGTTCAACCATATACTGGCAGGCTTTACAGGTTTTACATCTGAATGAGCCTGTTGTATTGTAGAGGCTTCTAGTCACTTTCGTAAGGTGACTGCTTACCAGTGTGTCCTTGAGACTTCTAGATCGTCGCCAACTAGCCTGGACTTTTTCGGGTAGGATTTTGCAGAGATCATTGTCCGTCATGAGAACATGCCAGTGTTTCTGTAGAGTTTCTAAGATCCATCTCCATTCTGTATTGAAAGTACCAATGAATCTAGGACCATCAGCATCTTGTTGTTTTTTCACTTGATTAGGGATCAATAGTGAGTCTCTGGTTCTCTGATGTGTTTGTATCCTTGCCTCCCGTATCATTTTCCTGCTATATCCTCTTGCTTTAAATCTGTCAGTAAGTTCATTACACCGTTCTCTGAAGACATGAGGATTGGAGCAATTTCTCTTTGTCCTCAGAAATTCTCCTTTTGGTATCCCCTTAATCGTAGATGGTAGATGTGAACTACTGGCGTGTAGGATGCTGTTTGTAGCAGTTTCTTTTCTATACAGATCGTTGAAAGCATGCCATCGTCCTCCATCTTAATCTTAAGGTCCAGAAAGTGTATCTCTTTCTGACTCATTTCTGAGGTTAGTTTGAGGTTGAGTGAGTTGTTATTCAGTTTTAGAATGAATTCCTCCAGGGTGTCTTTCTGCCCTTCCCACAGTAAGGTAGATAAATGGAAGCATCCATTTTTTCTCCATGAAAAAGAGAATTTTTTTTATAAATTATGATCCTAGGCCCATTGATTAAATTGAACAAGAAGATACACTAGGAAGATCCACATTAAATGGATCCTGGAAATTTTATCGCAAATCAAGGGGCTTAATCCATCAGGACATGGAGATTATGTCTTAAACATGACCAGACACTCTCCCCTCAAAGACAACCAGACAGGAAACTGGAATACCTAGCAGGTATAGGAGACATGGACATCACAGAGCAAATTAATATTTCTGATACCATCAGATACAGTATATACCTACCGCAGGATATATGAACCTACCCAAGGATGCACTAATTATTTACCATCTTATCTCTGGGTCCGATGAGCAGCATCTTCTATAAAGTTCATAGTACAATGAACCACCATTCAATGGAAACATATACTTACCATGCTACTTCGAGGTCCTATAATCTTAATACATTTGATAAATCACTATATTTGTATATATAAGAGTATACTATGAGCCACAGTGGACATATATACAACTATTTCCAAATATCAATCAACAAACACTAGGTACACACATACGTACCGAATGATTATTGATTTAATCTTATGAACCAGTTGTTTACCCAATTTCCAAGCTTATATATGTATTCCCTTTAGAAACACTACTATGCTTAACACTATATATACATATAGATACACAAATATACAGAAAATAATAATAAAAAATGTTCCTTTATTATTCTCACTTACCTCTTTTTCTCATCCTTTTTTACACTTGCACTTTTTAATATTTTCTCTATGCAGTGGTACACCAATTTTTGATCCTGTCTGTTAATCACCATGTTTCCATAAATTCACTAGCGACATTAACACTCTTTGTACCCAATATATAAATGACACATGTAACACATCAATTCATGACACGCACATTTATATATTAGTAGAGATCCCAGTCACTTTTTGATTACACACGGAGAACACGTCTTCTTTTCTTCTCCCCCTCTCCTTTTTTACAAGTATGCAAATTCAAAAAAAATATACTCTTAAACAAAACTCTTTTATTTTTCCAATAGTACACATTATCACGATATATAAAGAATATGACACTGGTTCACTCTGATACACTTATTTGATTAGAATTATTTATTCATTAAAATAGGAAATATTTAATAAATGAAATTGACATAATTTTATTATATAATGTACAGAACAAACGTTATCACCCATTAATGTACGTACATACGTACTATTTATCAATATGAAATATACATACACTAATAGAAAGGTAGCACTCTAGTATACAATTATTCAAGTGTTCATTAAGATTGTTAGAAATAACAATCTATATATATTTCTAATAGATGCTTCCCATATAGATCACTTTATGGGCCCAGGGAGGCTGGAGAGCGGATTTCTGAACCCCTTTAAATGGCAGACACTGCTCTCAGGATACAGCGTAGATAGTTCAATATTCATGAGAACAATAAAACACTACCATTCATAAGGATAGATGCCTGGCTGAACAACAGCCGGCTGAACAGGGCTTTATTAGAAGGGCTTTTTTTAAAAGGGTTATGAAAATATTACAATATAGACTTACCCAGGACTTCTACATAGTGGCTGTATGTTTGCCATATACTGAAGGGCTGTGCCGGACCAATATGACAATTGCTCTCCTTTCTCTGCAGGTAATCTACACTACTTTGCATTTTGGATCTGCTGAGAATATATATGCATCAGTGATAGTGTTAATATAACTAGGTAATCTACACTACTTTGCATTTTGGATCTGCTGAGAATATATATGCATCAGTGATAGTGTTAATATAACTAGGTAATCTACACTACTTTGCATTTTGGATCTGCTGAGAATATATATGCATCAGTGATAGTGTTAATATAACTAGGTAATCTACACTACTTTGCATTTTGGATCTGCTGAGAATATATATGCATCAGTGATAGTGTTAATATAACTAGGTAATCTACACTACTTTGCATTTTGGATCTGCTGAGAATATATATGCATCAGTGATAATGTTAATATAACTAGGTAATCTACACTACTTTGCATTTTGGATCTGCTGAGAATATATATGCATCAGTGATAGTGTTAATATAACTAGGTAATCTACACTACTTTGCATTTTGGATCTGCTGAGAATATATATGCATCAGTGATAGTGTTAATATAACTAGGTAATCTACACTACTTTGCATTTTGGATCTGCTGAGAATATATATGCATCAGTGATAGTGTTAATATAACTAGGTAATCTACACTACTTTGCATTTTGGATCTGCTGAGAATATATATGCATCAGTGATAGTGTTAATATAACTAGGTAATCTACACTACTTTGCATTTTGGATCTGCTGAGAATATATATGCATCAGTGATAGTGTTAATATAACTAGGTAATCTACACTACTTTGCATTTTGGATCTGCTGAGAATATATATGCATCAGTGATAATGTTAATATAACTAGGTAATCTACACTACTTTGCATTTTGGATCTGCTGAGAATATATATGCATCAGTGATAGTGTTAATATAACTAGGTAATCTACACTACTTTGCATTTTGGATCTGCTGAGAATATATATGCATCAGTGATAATGTTAATATAACTAGGTAATCTACACTGTCAATTTGTATATTATAAGCTATATTGTATTGTAGGATGAAACTGTCTTGCAACTTTATATAGTTGTTAACTGCTATCTTAGTATTTGTTTTTGCTGAGTTTTATGGCATGCTCTGTAAACGGGGGTGGAATGTTAGGCCTTGATTGCAATTACTAGAGACACATGGATACTTACCATTCATAAGGATAGATGCCTGGCTATACAACAGCCGGCTGAACAGGGCTTTATTAGAAGGGCTTTTTTTAAAAGGGTTATGAAAATATTACAATATAGACTTACCCAGGACTTCTACATAGTGGCTGTATGTTTGCCATATACTGAAGGGCTGTGCCGGACCAATATGACAATTGCTCTCCTTTCTCTGCAGGTAATCTACACTACTTTGCATTTTGGATCTGCTGAGAATATATATGCATCAGTGATAGTGTTAATATAACTAGGTAATCTACACTACTTTGCATTTTGGATCTGCTGAGAATATATATGCATCAGTGATAGTGTTAATATAACTAGGTAATCTACACTACTTTGCATTTTGGATCTGCTGAGAATATATATGCATCAGTGATAGTGTTAATATAACTAGGTAATCTACACTATTTTGCATTTTGGATCTGCTGAGAATATATATGCATCAGTGATAGTGTTAATATAACTAGGTAATCTACACTACTTTGCATTTTGGATCTGCTGAGAATATATATGCATCAGTGATAGTGTTAATATAACTAGGTAATCTACACTACTTTGCATTTTGGATCTGCTGAGAATATATATGCATCAGTGATAATGTTAATATAACTAGGTAATCTACACTGTCAATTTGTATATTATAAGCTATATTGTATTGTAGGATGAAACTGTCTTGCAACTTTATATAGTTGTTAACTGCTATCTTAGTATTTGTTTTTGCTGAGTTTTATGGCATGCTCTGTAAACGGGGGTGGGATGTTAGGCCTTGATTGCAATTACTAGAGACACATGGATACTTACCATTCATAAGGATAGATGCCTGGCTGAACAACAGCCGGCTGAACAGGGCTTTATTAGAAGGGTTTTTTTTAAAAGGGTTATGAAAATATTACAATATAGACTTACCCAGGACTTCTACATAGTGGCTGTATGTTTGCCATATACTGAAGGGCTGTGCCGGACCAATATGACAATTGCTCTCCTTTCTCTGCAGGTAATCTACACTACTTTGCATTTTGGATCTGCTGAGAATATATATGCATCAGTGATAGTGTTAATATAACTAGGTAATCTACACTACTTTGCATTTTGGATCTGCTGAGAATATATATGCATCAGTGATAGTGTTAATATAACTAGGTAATCTACACTACTTTGCATTTTGGATCTGCTGAGAATATATATGCATCAGTGATAGTGTTAATATAACTAGGTAATCTACACTACTTTGCATTTTGGATCTGCTGAGAATATATATGCATCAGTGATAATGTTAATATAACTAGGTAATCTACACTACTTTGCATTTTGGATCTGCTGAGAATATATATGCATCAGTGATAATGTTAATATAACTAGGTAATCTACACTGTCAATTTGTATATTATAAGCTATATTGTATTGTAGGATGAAACTGTCTTGCAACTTTATATAGTTGTTAACTGCTATCTTAGTATTTGTTTTTGCTGAGTTTTATGGCATGCTCTGTAAACGGGGGTGGGATGTTAGGCCTTGATTGCAATTACTAGAGACACATGGATACTTACCATTCATAAGGATAGATGCCTGGCTGAACAACAGCCGGCTGAACAGGGCTTTATTAGAAGGGCTTTTTTTAAAAGGGTTATGAAAATATTACAATATAGACTTACCCAGGACTTCTACATAGTGGCTGTATGTTTGCCATATACTGAAGGGCTGTGCCGGACCAATATGACAATTGCTCTCCTTTCTCTGCAGGTAATCTACACTACTTTGCATTTTGGATCTGCTGAGAATATATATGCATCAGTGATAGTGTTAATATAACTAGGTAATCTACACTACTTTGCATTTTGGATCTGCTGAGAATATATATGCATCAGTGATAATGTTAATATAACTAGGTAATCTACACTGTCAATTTGTATATTATAAGCTATATTGTATTGTTGGATGAAACTGTCTTGCAACTTTATATAGTTGTTAACTGCTATCTTAGTATTTGTTTTTGCTGAGTTTTATGGCATGCTCTGTAAACGGGGGTGGGATGTTAGGCCTTGATTGCAATTACTAGAGACACATGGATACTTACCATTCATAAGGATAGATGCCTGGCTGAACAACAGCCGGCTGAACAGGGCTTTATTAGAAGGTCTTTTTTTAAAAGGGTTATGAAAATATTACAATATAGACTTACCCAGGACTTCTACATAGTGGCTGTATGTTTGCCATATACTGAAGGGCTGTGCCGGACCAATATGACAATTGCTCTCCTTTCTCTGCAGGTAATCTACACTACTTTGCATTTTGGATCTGCTGAGAATATATATGCATCAGTGATAGTGTTAATATAACTAGGTAATCTACACTACTTTGCATTTTGGATCTGCTGAGAATATATATGCATCAGTGATAGTGTTAATATAACTAGGTAATCTACACTACTTTGCATTTTGGATCTGCTGAGAATATATATGCATCAGTGATAATGTTAATATAACTAGGTAATCTACACTGTCAATTTGTATATTATAAGCTATATTGTATTGTAGGATGAAACTGTCTTGCAACTTTATATAGTTGTTAACTGCTATCTTAGTATTTGTTTTTGCTGAGTTTTATGGCATGCTCTGTAAACGGGGGTGGGATGTTAGGCCTTGATTGCAATTACTAGAGACACATGGATACTTACCATTCATAAGGATAGATGCCTGGCTGAACAACAGCCGGCTGAACAGGGCTTTATTAGAAGGGCTTTTTTTAAAAGGGTTATGAAAATATTACAATATAGACTTACCCAGGACTTCTACATAGTGGCTGTATGTTTGCCATATACTGAAGGGCTGTGCCGGACCAATATGACAATTGCTCTCCTTTCTCTGCAGGTAATCTACACTACTTTGCATTTTGGATCTGCTGAGAATATATATGCATCAGTGATAGTGTTAATATAACTAGGTAATCTACACTACTTTGCATTTTGGATCTGCTGAGAATATATATGCATCAGTGATAGTGTTAATATAACTAGGTAATCTACACTACTTTGCATTTTGGATCTGCTGAGAATATATATGCATCAGTGATAATGTTAATATAACTAGGTAATCTACACTACTTTGCATTTTGGATCTGCTGAGAATATATATGCATCAGTGATAGTGTTAATATAACTAGGTAATCTACACTACTTTGCATTTTGGATCTGCTGAGAATATATATGCATCAGTGATAATGT